>NW_015505195.1:634216-634843 GCF_001515645.1 Sinocyclocheilus grahami
ATGCTGTTGAGCTTATGAATGCAATGGCCAATCAGAGGTGTTCAGATGAGTCATTGCTAAAATGCTGGTGTTTTCTTTACTCGCTCGCTGTCTGAATTCCTCTTTCTGGCGAATTCTATCATTAGAAACAAACTGCAGATGTGTGTATGAATCTGTAAGTAAGATATTCATTTCACAGTGTAAACAGCTTCAGTGATTTTAATGGGAGATTTTGAGAGTGCTTGAACTCTAGACTGTCAGTGAAAATGTTCTTTGATAATGTAAATGTTCTTTGCGCTCTTTCTGTACAATTAAAGTGTTATGATAAGTAGCCTAACTTACAATGTTTTTATTCACATTAACTTTCAATGTTAAATTCACATTAAATATAAAGTCAGTCGTATTAAAAATATGTTATGGCATGACACCCCTATCTGTTGCTTAAGTAAACAGACAGGTTTTTATGTATAGTTAATAGACTACATTATTAGGCTACTTTGACTATCGCCCACTATAGATCAACTAACATAATCTATAAAGGTGAGAATCGAGATATTTCATGATACAGTCATGAATAATCATGACATAGTCAAAAAAATAAATAAAACATGAGTGCTATTGTGGCTGCTTTTTGGCACATGACGTGGA
>NW_015505195.1:634876-661187 GCF_001515645.1 Sinocyclocheilus grahami
ATGCTGTTGAGCTTATGAATGCAATGACCAATCAGAAGCGTTCAGATGAGTCATCACTAAAATGCCTGTGTTTTCTTCACTCGCTCGCTGACTGAATAGCTCTTTCTGGCGAATTCGCGTATCATTAGAAACAAACTGCAGATGTGTGTATGAATCTGTAAGTAAGATATTCATTTCACAGTGTAAACAGCTTCAGTGATTTTAATGGGAGTTTTTGAGAGTGCTTGAACTCTAGACTGTCAGTGAAAATGTTCTTTGATAATGTAAATGTTCTTTGCGCTCTTTCTGTACAATTAAAGTGTTATGATAAGTAGCCTAACTTACAATGTTTTTATTCACATTAACTTTCAATGTTAAATTCACATTAAATATAAAGTCAGTCGTATTAAAAATATGTTATGGCATGACACCCCTATCTGTTGCTTAAGTAAACAGACAGGTTTTTATGTATAGTTAATAGACTACATTATTAGGCTACTTTGACTATCGCCCACTATAGATCAACTAACATAATCTATAAAGGTGAGAATCGAGATATTTCATGATACAGTCATGAATAATCATGACATAGTCAAAAAAATAAATAAAACATGAGTGCTATTGTGGCTGCTGTGTGTCACATGACGATAAATCCCCCCCCACCCCCCCACTCGTGCCCCCTCAAAAATTATGAGTGTGTGACGCCCCTGATTTTCATTTAATGTTTATTTTAAGTAGTGAAAATGTTTTAGTTTATAGGGTTAGGGTAAATAATAACCCTGATCTGGACCTCTCCCCATTAGTTCTTTCGTTTCTTCTGGATATACACAATACTGGTGCAATACTTTAAAGCATAGAGGCACAATTCTTTATCACAATTTTTGTGATCAAGAATAAAGTTTTATATAAACTTTTACAAAATATACAATTTACCTATAGGTTATATATAATGAAAAAATATATTTTTATATATGCATTAAATGTTTATATCCCCCTTCTTAAAATGGTGATTTTGGCCTGTCCCAGCTTGGGTCAGCTTGAGGTCTTGATCTTTTTGATGATATCCAACAGCGTCACAAACTTTTGAAATTAATTGTACTAAATATCTTATTTCTGATCACCAAAAACAATGTTTAGATGTGACCCACAGTTTGTGGTGTACAAAATGTACCCTATTTATAGATGCATTTGTGGTGCAAGCCAACATGAGCATATTTGACAAGTTTCTCTGTTGTTTCCTCAGGAGTAGAGGTGGGTTTGTAGCACTGAGTCCCATATCACCCCAAGACCTCTTCATGCAGCCCTTGGCCCAAGACAGCATGGAAGAGAGGGATGAATACCAACACCAGTATCACCTTCAGAGTATGGTAGGAGAAACTAAATACACAAAGAAATACATCTCATCTCAGACATACTGACAGAGTATGCCTTGACATGTCTTGCATGACATGTTTTATTCATTATTTTACATATGTGCATGAAATACCTGACAGCTACTTTATGTTTTGTGAAACAACATTCAAATTCGCAATCTATTTAAAATTCTCAAACTGTATGTGAATTCAGGCTCATTCTCAGTGTTTAATAATTTATGAATAATTCAGGTTGGAAAACTGATACAAACGGTGACACGGTCTAAATACCACACAACAAGACACTGATCCATTTGTAAAAGTAGGAATAGAAAAGTGGAACACATTTTTCAGAGTCTAATTTGAGATATGACACAAATTTGAGATATGACTGTAATTGGCAGTGCCTGGTCAGTAAAACAAAAGTTTTATCCTTGTGAATTTTGGTCAATTTGGTAGCTTAGTTTATACAACAAACTAAAAAAGTAGTCCTACACAAATGAAAGTAAAATTAAAATTAGGACACATCAGAGACTGTGGGTAGCGTATGTGTGCATATGTAGGTGACTAAAATTTCAATCTGGCCTGGTTTCGTAGTTCGTGTTTTTGTCTATGCAGTCTATTCTGTACATTCTGTACAGAACAGAAAGGAAATTGCAAAAAAAGACATTGGTATAAGCGGAATAACTGACTCTTGGACAGTTTAATTATTAATTCAACTGTCCGTTGTCAGTTATGTGCTAAATTTTTATTTTAACATATAGATCACAAAACTCCAACTTTTGATATCTAAATCATCATCTAAAGATTTCTGGTAATGGTTTGTCAAGTGAGTAGGTTCTTTTCTTTATTAATTTTTGAAACATTTAACATTAAACATAAAATAAAAAAAATAAAAAATAAAAAAAAATATATATATATATGTACATATACATATACATACAATACCCATAAAACAATGGTACATTAATATCCTGAGGTGATGCATGTTAAGCCAAGTTACACAAAAAAATTAATTTGGATCAGCTTCTTTAATAAATCATATAAAGGGATTCCATACTTTGAAAAACTTTCCACGCTTTCCCTTAACAATATATGTGAGCTTTTCCAGAGCCAAGCAATGAGACAATTCTTGTAACCATTGTTTAAAATGAGGGCTTTCTATGTCTTTCCAATGATGAGTTACTGCAAGATTTGCTTGTAATAAACAGAATATCAACAATTTCTTATCAGAGCTAGTTAAAGTGCAATTTACAGGGAAAACATTTAGTATACAGAGTTTAGGACATTTGGGAACATTTTGTTTCAACACCAGAGATAAAAAGTCTAAAACTTTTTCCCAAAAGAAGTTGAACTTGGGGACATTTCCATAAACAATGATATAAAGTTCCTGTCTCTAGATTACATTTTATACATTGATCGGGAATGTTGGGATTACATTTGTGTAGTAATTCCGGAGTTATGTATACTCTCATAATCCACTTATATTGCAGAAGTTTGAACCTCGTATTAATTGTCTGTGTTTAAGCCATTAGACAGATACTCTGCCATTTATCTTCTGTTATATTCCCATTTATATCTTGACACCATGCCTGACGTTTATTTTCCCTGCAGTTAGTCGAGATTTGTTTATAAAATAAAGACATTTGCCTACCCCCATTTAAGGTGCCTTAAAGTAATTTTTTCTAAAGGAGACAGATCCGATAAGAGAGGAGAATGATGCTGTGCCTTGTTAATAAAATTCCTAATTTGAAGATAGTTAAATAAAAAAAAGTGTTATAGGTAAATCAAACTTTTACCTTAAATCCTGAAAACTGAGTATAGTTTCATTACTAAATAAATCTCCCACCTTACTCAAACCTTTTAATGCCCAAATTTTAAATCCAGCATTGCGTGTCCCAGGTGTACAGTTATTGCTACCCCAAATAGGGGTAATTTGTGATAATTGTGGAATCTCTCCAAGATGTTTCAAAACTTCATACCATACCACAATAGCATTTTTAACAAAGGGTGAGTAGGTTCATTTTTAAAAACTGTTAGAAAGTTTACATGCGTACACAGCATATGTTTTTTTGCTTAATATTTTGAGAAGTGACAGATGTAATTAAAACGGTCCACATTTTAACTTCTATTCACACTATATGTAAATGACTTGATTGTCACTCTGAGGAATACAGAAGCCCTTTTCCACCACATGAGAAAAAGAAAATTCATGCTTAGGTAAATCAAAATTATGAGGTTATTATTTATTATTAGTATGATTTTTTTTTTATGTTGTGGAAATGGGCTTCCATAGAGGCACTCGCAAACATGCCATCTTATTGGATTGATGTCAAATCTTTGCAGATGTCATCTGCATGGACATCACCTCCCTGATTCACAATCCTGCATGATGCTTCTACTTTTCCTGATTCATTTTCTTTTCACATTTGCAGCTTTATTGCCATCCCTTTATCATTTGCCTTCTGGCCTTGTAAAGGGAGAGATTTAGAGAGCTGTTTTTTAAGGTTTGGAATGGTTTATTGATGTGGTTTCTCAAGGTTAGACTGCTAGGTCCAGATAACTTCCAGCACTTATATAACCAGTGAGCAGTTATACACAAGCTTATATGTCTTTCTGTGCTCTTGTCTGTACTCTTATTTTCTACCCCTCTTGGTAGCTTTTTCTTTGCCTCTCCGCCATGAACTGTGATATAACTCTAGATGTCTTAAGGGTTTTTAAGTTGGTTTATGTTTGAAACTCTTTTGTGCTAGAGCCCTTGTGTGTATGCCCAATATGTTTGGCTTCTGTTTTGAAACTTTCTACACCCCCTTTGAGTTGCTTATGCATATTGGCTCTATGTTGTGCTTATGGTGCTTCACTCTTGCCACTTTACTTTTCCTCTATGACATTTTTGAATATTAACGCATCTTTTCCTAACTTTAAATAAATACTTGCTCCTAAAAAAGCAGTATAACATTCGCCAGGTTATTTTGACTTTAGTACATAACCTTGCATTTCTATTCTGTGTCCACTCCTAACAATGACACACTTGGTGCGATGATATTGAAGGCCCGTTCACACCAAGAACGACAATGATAACTATAACTATAAAGTTCTAAAAATCATTCTAAATTCAGGAGAATAGCAGAGTTCACACCACAACTATAATCATAACGATATAGAAAAACAATATTGTTGGGATCACTTTCAGAACGATATTTTATAGCTGATAAATGATAAAACACTGGCAGCTGATCAGTCTTCATTCGAATTTAAAGAGCTTGCACATTTAAAATAGCAGAAGACCTTGCGGAGAAGCTCTACACAACAAACAGAGTAACATGAAAACTTAAAATGATCTCAGGTATCCAGCACTAGTTTCGACAACATTGACTGTTAGCCAAAATCAGATAGATTACACTAGCTAGCTTGTTTACATATGCTCAAAACAAGGCATGCTGAAGACATCTGCTGGTTAAAGCCCTGTAAATGCAACAGCACAAACTGATTCTGACTTATACGAAAGTATGAATAAAATTTGTCTTCAAAAGCGAAACTCTCTTAGCAGAGTGACGGATTCACTAAATCCTCTCGTCTTTATATCATGTATGGTATATGTTTCTCCTTTGGTGTCTTTGCAAAACATAATGCAGCTGCAGGTCACTTACATCCAAATACGTTACTTAAAACTGGAAACTGGAGCGTGCAAGCTTAGAATAAACAGACCGTTATCGTTTGCTGGTGTGGACGCAAATATAGTTATCCTTATAGTTATTGTTATCGCTCTTGGTGTGAATGGGATTTTACAGCTGCTAAGTGTTATTTTTTAAAGTAAGGACTGAATGTGTCTCCCTCCTCCCCGTTTTTTCTCTTTCTAACTGCGTAGATGCCAGAGCACAAAGACTTTAGCAGTGTGCTGTGCCCCACTAGCATGGAGGCTGATCCTCTGCAAGTGCCAGGGAGAGGTGTCTCTATCCGAGCCTCTTCCATGCCTCGCCTGGCGGTAGAGCCACAGGTACTACCTGTGTTAGCCTAGCCTAGCAAAAACTAGATGCTCTGTCTAAATCTGCTCTGTGGTTAGCATCAGCGTTGGCGTTGATTCCAAAGAGGGAATGGAAACAGGGGGTAGAAAGGTGTAGTTCGTGATTTGGTGTGAATGTAATGTCTAACCCTGCTGGAAAATCAAACTAAAACCAGCTTCTGATTTGGTTTGGTAACATGTTTATGTAGCGATATCTCTGAAAATAGTAGTATGGAATCACAGTGTTTAAAATATGAATTATGGCAATATTCTAGTTGTATAAATATATATATGATTATTTAAAAATAGTTTTATTATTTATATAAATATAAAAGTAATCTAAATATTGATATAATATTAGTGTATAAAATAATTATTAATATATATTCTTTAATTGGGGTAAAATGTTTTAGATGGTTTATTAACTGGTGTGCCCAAGGTCAACCTGATTAGAACTGGTGGATCACCTTATTTAATTTTGTAGAGCCCATATGTGTAACCAGCTACCAGAAACACACCATCTTGACCAGCTTGACCAACCAGTTTTTTTTCCAGCAGGGAATGTTAGGATGTTGTGGTTGCCTTTGTTAGAGCTCAGTTCAGAAAAAAGTTTTTATATAGAAACTCATTTCATTTGCATTGTTTAGTGCAATGTCACTATGTACGGTTTCAAAGAGAGAGTGTCAATCTTACAGCATAACATGAATTTGTTTCATTTTTGTCTCTGTTTTTGTGTTCTGTTTGTTGATGTGTGCTCTTGGGGTTTGTGTGCGTGTTTTGTTTGTTCTCTTTTGTTTGTTTGTTTTTGTGTTTTGTGCATGTATAGCAGGTGTCTTCAGAGAGTAAACTGATGAAGCGCTCATTCTCCACGATCGGTGATCAGTGTGTGAATGGTGACTGGCAGGAAGAGTTCTCTCTGGAGAGGGTGAGCCCAGACCGACTGGAAAGACCCAGGCAAAGAAGCTTTAGAGGTCAGTTTGCAGTAGGGACGTCAAAAGCACAGGTTTTTTGGTACCAAGTCAATACTAAAATCGAAAAACATAACAATACAAGTCTACAGCAGTGGCTTTCAATCCTGGTCCTGGGGGTCTCTCCCTTATTTAACACACTTGATTCAGATCATCAGCTCATCAAGTGGGTGCTCCATAAATTGAGTGTATCAGATAAGAGAGACATACAAAATGGGCAGCGTGGTGGGACCCCAGGACCAGGATTGATATCGGATTTATACATGTTTATGTGCTTTGTGAAGATGCCCAGGCTATGGCCACATTTATGTGTGTGTGTTTTGTCTGCACTTGTCTTAACATGTGCTTATGTTTGTGCATGTGCAGCTGTCAGGTCAAACCTGCGGGAGCCAGTGGACAAAGAGAGAGGACGGTCTAAAGAGCGAAGACACCTGCTGTCTCCAGACGTGTCTCGCTGCAACTCAGAGGAAAGGAGTCAGTCCCAGGAGAGACGCCACTCTCGATCGCCCAGTGAGGGCAGGAAACACACGACCCTCGGACAGGTGAGGACACAAACACATGTGCACAACCTCTGACCTGGCAGAACATTTAGTGTTATTTTTAGAGCCCGACCGATATATCGTTTTGCCGATGTTATCGGCCGATATATCGGTATCGGCGAATATGCCGTCGATATGAAATTTTTTTTTACAGAACATATAATGCAGATAAAATGCTTGAAATGGTGTAATTACTTAGCTTGTCCAGCAGAGCACGCTCCATTGTTTGCTGGCGACCTGGATGAAACGCTTTAAAGCTTAAGTCAATGGAAAACCATTGAAACTTTGAACAGCCATATCTCCGTAACGGCGGAGATTCGGGGGATCTCTTCAGCTCAAGGAACCCTCTTGAACATGAATCAAGTGTACGTCTCGAGGCCCTCTTTCGAATGAGACTACCCCGCGTGGTTAGCCCCCGGGGTTCGGGAGTTACGGGTGGCTAAATTTGCGGTCTGGCGCCGACCAATCTAGCGATCCCGGGGGGCTACCGACGTGCGGAGGGTGGCGTTCGAGAGGGCTCCTCGAGCTGAAGGGATCCACCGAATTTGGTGGAGATCCGCCGCCGCGTTCACGAGATAGTGACACCAGTCAACACTTTCCATAAATCCACATGGGGTTCAGAATTTTATTTATTTTTTTATCCACGCTAATTTTACACTTGTCTAGTACAAATATGTCGCTTTGTTTCATAATTACAGTGTATACGTTTTTCTTTATTTACCCTCAAAAAATGGAAGTGAAATGTGACAACATGCCCCGTAGGTGGAACACATTGTAACATCTGAGGGGCACGTTGTAACTTGACCATATGACAGCTTAAAATCTTATCTGATTGAATGAAAAAAATATACAAGACAAACTAAAATATTTTGTTAATAAATATATATATATATTTTTAATTTTATTTTATTTTTTATTTATTTTTTTTTGTTCAAATAAAATAATGCCGTTTTTTAAGAATTAAAAATAATCTGATTTTGGAGTTTGACAATGAACACATTGCAACCATGCTTGGGACGGCCCACATAAACGAGCAAAAATGCTTTACATGTCTTGAAATAATAATTTCTAAACATTAAACATTGACTGTCAGTCTTTATTCACCTGTTTCTCGTTGTTCCTCATTCAAATTAATTGAAGTAAATAGTGTAAATTACATCGCTAATGTCATAGAATAGCACATTGTAACGCAGTGTTACAACGTGCCCCATCTGCGCAACTGGAATTTAAAACTGGTTAGTGTCTTCTGCTAGTAATCAAAGCATTAAAAAACTATCTGAACTGATAAATAACAGATTGGAGATTAAAATAATAGCAGATTTGTCTCATTTTAAATGAATAATAAAAACTGAGATAAAAAAATTACTTAAGCCAGAATTTAAATGTTACTATGGTAAAATAAACATTCAAACCACGTGTGTTACAACTAACACCCCGTTACTTTGTGCATCGCACTCATCGCAAGTTTATTGTTAATTTGTTAAATGCCCTTACATATCTCTGTCACCATTATACAGTAAGTGTTTGATCACCACATTTGAGTGATCATTGCAAAAAATGTGTTTATGTATATATATTCTGTTTATGTATATACTGTATTCTATATATAGTACCAGTCAAATGTTTGGACACACGAATGGGAAAGTGTCCAAACTTTTGACTGGTACTGTACTATAATATACACAAAGAATATTGGCAGATATATCGATATCTGCCTTTTTTTACTCCCTAATATCGGTATCAGTATCGGCCCCAAAAAACCCATATCGGTCGGGCTCTGGTTATTTTAGTGTTAGAATGAAATTGTGACAGTAAAAACATGTTACAATGTTGCAAATTTCAAATAAACGCAGTTCTTTTAAACTTTCTATAAAATAATCCTGAATCCTGAAATGCATCATGCTTTCCAGAAAAAGATATTAAGCAGTACAACTTTTTTTTAACATTGATTATAATAAGACATGTTCTTTGAGCACCACATCAGCATATTAAAATGATTTCAGAAGGATCATGTGACACTGAAGACTGGAGAAATGGCTGCTGAAAATTCAACTTTGCCATCAAAGAAATAAATTGCATTTGTAAATATATTCAAATAGAAAACAATTATTTTAAATTGTAATAATATTTCAGAATATTACTGTTTTTGCTATATTTGTGATCAAACAAATGTAGCCTTGGTGAGCATAAGAGACTTCTTTCGAAAACTTAGGCACCTAACTTTTGAAAGTTAATGTACATTGAAGTGTACATACCATCTAATTAAGCATTTATTTCTTCCCTCGTTCTCGCTCTCTCTCTCTCTCTCTTTATTAACCCACAATCATTTGCCCCATCTCTTCTCATCCCTATAGGGAAATAGTTCATGCAGCCCAATTCCCTCCACTTCTGATTCAGGGACGCCTCGAGGGCGCCGCCAACTCCCACAGACACCTTCTCGGCCTCGGCCCCACATCTCCTACTCTCCGTTAGTGTGCCGTGCCCATCCGACACAAGGAGAGGTACAGTCACTGGTACTGCCCACAGAGGAAGGGGAGGGTCCAACCGGGACCGGGCAAGGCACCGCTATGGCCCACTCTACCCCTCACCGCTACATCTCAGAGCCATACCTGTCACTGCAGGAGGACGTTAACGGTCCAGACTCAAGTGGTGTAGAGGAGACTCTCACTTTTGAGGCTGCCATGGCAACCAGCCTGGGATGTTCCAACACCATCAGCTCTGCTCCACAACTACGTCATAACTGGCAGGTGCCTAACGGGCATTTCCGTAAACGACTAGCACAAGCCACATCAGGGACGTCAGGCTGTGAGCTTCTCAGTGACACTGATGAGGATGACCGGTGTTAGATTGACATTCGGGTTGATGCCTCTGAACTTTGTGCCTCAATCTAAGGAAAAAATATGCCTGTGTGTGTTTATTTGTTTGTCTGTGAATGTGGAGTCTGATCAGAGATGTGTAATCATCTCCGAAGAACCATACTAAAGATTTAAAGATCACAAAGCATGAGCACACTGAGGTTGAAGATCGGGTTTGTGCCCTTACACTTTCTCTGAACCCACCCGCAGATAAAGTGCTGGCTAATGCAGATGCATCCAAAAGCATCATCAGGATTTGGGTCTTGCCTGAATGCACTCAGGTTTCTAAACCTGCCTCCACATATTGAGATGTCCCATCAGCAGAAAATCTGTATACTGATAAGGACATTGTGTTCAGACACAGCGTTTACATGGTCCTTTCCTGGCATGATATACAGCAGTGTACATGTGGAAGCCACTTATTTTTGATTTTCAGAGGCTGATGGGCAGATAACAGATGTGTAACGGGGGATTTGACATCCTGATTGTTCTGCTACCTGTGTCGGTGGTTTATTTAGGAGGTACACACAAGCTTATGCTCTAATACACACACTAAGAATGCAGGAAGTGATGTTCAGTCTGTCTATGACAAGAGGTAAATACCCCTTTAACTACATATCGTAATAATGACTGACATTCTATGAAGGTAACAGGGATGTGAAGGGCCTGATAAATTGTGCATGACGTTAATGCAGGTGGATCTAGGTGACATCCTGGCCTTTAACAGTGGAGTCTATATGGAGGACTCGTGTATCGTATGTAAATACTATAAATCCAGTATATGTACTAAGAAGATTCCAAGCCATGTTTTCTGTAAAGAACTTTGTCTTAAAGTCAAAGTTCTTAAAGATATTATCTTTTTTGACATGATGACCAATCCCTGTCCTCTCTATTTGTTATGCGAACTATTTGAAATGGTTATGGTTCACATACACCATGCTATGTTTGATTAGATCTTATCATCTAATTCTTTTCTAGCTGATTTTTCTTGGCCCTTAAGAACATTTCTAAAGTCTCTCTTTGGGTGAATCTCACAAAGCCTGTCGGGGTCATTATTTCACCACAAAGCCAAGAGGAAAAATAGCGTATTATATTTTGCAGAAAGAAAATGAAGTGTTCATTATGCAAGCAACCACTATGAATTTTTGCATTGCTACATAGATTTTTTTACTTGTGCAGTAAATGCAATACAAAAGTATAATGGGTTGCGAACATTACTTCAAAATGTATTTTTGAAGTATTTATACAGTAGAGTCTTATGAGAATCTTGTGAGAATAATAATGATAAAAAATTCTGGATGCACTGCAATCATGAGAATTTGGAGGAAAAATGTACTTAATTGTCATAAAAACAATGTCACAATGCAAATAATCTTAATGGTACAGAAATAGGGATTCTTCCTTCCTATGCAAATTATAATTTCAAAGCAACAACAACAACAAAAAGGGTAAGATATGACCTGTACATGTTTTACTGTGATTCACCCCTTTAGCTCTATTAATAGAATGGGAAAGCAATTTCAATGAGTGTTTGTTGCCTTAGGGTTCATTTGTAATGTTTATTGTGAATTTCCATATATAGTTTGGCTTAGAAACTGAACGAGTCCTGTAGTTTAAACTGATGAGAAGCATCACCTCCTTCTTACGTGCTAGGCCTTGCAGAAAAGCTGCTCTTGCAAATGCATTTGCAGAAATTCAAAATGTACGTTTAGACTAAATATGGTGAGCTGGGTTTGAAACAGCTGTAGGAAGTGGGCATAGCGTGTAACATTAGTCTTTGAGTATTGTAGCAGAAGTATGGAACCAATGTTATTGGTCACCCAACATGCCTCCTCAGACTGGTCTCCTCTCTCGATTCCACACAAATAAATACAAAGAAACAAACAAAACATTAGATAATACTATTACAAAAGATAATAACACAGCATTTTTAAAGTAATAAACATCTTTTGTTAGCTTCTGTATATCCAGCATCTTATTAAAATCATTTTAAAATCAGTTGCCCCTTAAAAGAGAATTTCTGTATCATGTGTTGTGTTGTAATTTGTTTTCTTGACATGTTCTTGAATGTGAATATTTGGTATTTGTTCTTCATGGCCTGCTGGGGGTCGCTGCCTTGTGAATTATATGAAATAAAAAAAGATTCCCATTGCAGCTGAGTCTCTGCTTCCTAAATCTTATGGTTCATGTTCTGTGCAATTTGTTTTACAGTTTATACTTGATGCTATGCCATGTGTGAGTGGTTAGAGTGGTTTCTGTGATCTAGCATACTGTTTTCAGTCAGCTCTGAGGGTGTTGAAAACTGTTTCTTCTCTCCTATATGGCTCTATTGGCAGTATCGCGGTTATTTATAAACTCTATTTCAAACTGTGAGATTCTCTATAGCGCTTCAGCAGCGTGTTGTTGATGATTTACTGCTGCTGTCTATATATGGCCTGTCCCACTTTCCTGAAAGCCCAACCATCTGTTTTTCTATAAAAACAAAAAGTGAGAATGCCCACGGATGTGCTAAGTATATAGCATTAGACTGTAAGGATCATTTTAGAAACATTTCTGAGGAAAAAGATGCTTGTGAGGAGATGGGTAGGTAGTTGGATGGATGCATGGATGGATGCATGGATGGATGGACTGATAGAACGAGATAGATAGATCGATAGATAGATAGATAGATAGATAGATAGATAGATAGATAGATAGAATAACCCTTATGCACTATTCATTTAGGGTGTACACCTGTGCGTGTGTGTGTGTGTGTGTGTGTGTGTGTGTGTGTGTGTGTGTGTGTGTGTGTGTGACAAATTTAAAAAGAAAAAGTATTGATATCATAATTATCCCATTCACTCCAGAGACCCCAAACAACCTGATTGTGCCTTAGTTTTGTTTTGTTTTTAACACTAACACACACAACCAGATCCATCAAGTGATGTCTCGTGCCATTTAGATGAAGGGAACTTTTTTTTTAATTTCAGCACATAAGCACAACAGCACATAAGGGTTATTTTTATTATTATTATTGTTGTTGATTTCCACTGTCCCATCTTAAAGTATCTTTAATCCATAAAAGCTCGTATGATGTGGTGACTGTTCATAGATTTGCCAACCTGACATTTTCTCAAGACCTTTCAATATGACATGAATAATGCTGGCCTACTGCAATAGTACATAAAAACAGCTTTGAGTCTAAACTGTTACTGACTTAAATGACCCCCTGCTCGTGGGTGGAGAAAGACTCTGGGATCAGATGAATATATTGTGCCAGGGTTTGAGAAGAGTCCACATAGACATACCATACTGACAAGTGAAGCATTCTGCCTTTCATGCTCATGGATGAGTGAAGCTGAACCTGTTCCAGGTGCCTCCAATCTGGCTGTTGCATCAGGTCAGAACATGTGAAGGAGCTGAGGCGAGGCGAGATAGACCATCTGCCGTTGGTCGAAACGAATACATTCATCAGTCAAATGTTTGTTTGTATACAGGAGCTGTCACATTTTAAAAAGGGACAACATCATGGTCAAAATGTTTCTTTTTATCACAACTAAGGTACTGGCAGTGGAAGCAGGCTACTTTCATGCTTCACAGTCTCTTTGTGTAATCAGTCTTTTTAAACAAATGCTCTTTGTATGATATATATTTCTATATACAGGTATTACATTTTATAAATCTTTTTGAGGATGAGAATTTTATTTGTTTGGATTTGACATTGAAGTTAGACTTTTTCCTCCGATACTTTCTTTTACTGAATGCACTTGTCAGGGCTGTGGTAAACCTAACATTAGTCTGTGAGCTGAAGCTAGATGGGGAAAATATCACTCACTGTGTATACAACAGCAGAACTTGATTCATCATGAACATGATTCATCACAGATCTAAAAGTGATCTTCTGTACTCATGCAGACTGATGAAGTGCCTCTGCTGATATTTAGTGAGAATTAGTGTGTTATTTCTACTAATCAATTGCTCACTGTGACTGCAGCATTATTTATGGGTTTTTTTCTGTCTGAATGTGCTCGTGTGTATGCACACTGTGATACTTGTGGGTGCATAAGCCCATTTGAGAGTGTGTGTGTGGGTGTGTGCATGTTTATGTGGTTTATGAGGACACAAATTTGTATAATAACATGGGTATGACATAGGTATTACAACGAGAAGGTGATTTATGAGGACATTTTCAGTGTCCCCGTAATTCAAAAGGCTTATAAATAATTCAGAATGAGTTTTTTTGAAAATCTAAAAATGCAGAAAGTTTCCTGTGAGGGGTAGGTTTAGGGGTAGGGTTGGTGTAGGGCAATAGAAAATACGGGTTGGGTTAGGGTTAGGGCTAGGGTTAGGAAAAAAACATTACGCCTATGGAGAGTCCCCATAAACCATAAAAACAATGTGTGTGTGAGTGTACTTGTTTTGACTATTATTCAATTCAATTCATGTTTATTTGTATAGCACTTTTCATGATACACATTGTCGCAAAGCAGTTTCACAGAAAATGAAAGTTTCTACAATACAATGGAATGGAAGTGATAAAAGACTTGTGAGGACCAAATGTCCTCACTCTATAGTTAAAAAATAAATAAATCAGCCAAAATATGTTTTTATTTACATCTAGTGTTCTGCAAATGTTTCTGTGATGGGTAAATTTAGGGGTAGGGGTTGGGTTAGGTGATAGAAAATATCATTAACCTGATATAAAATCAGTGGAAGTCTGTGCAGTGTCTTCCTTAAGCAAAACAAATGTGTGTGTGTGTGTGTGTGTGTGTGTGTGTGTGTGTGTGTGTGTGTTCGAGGGTGTGCGTATGTGCACGAGCGAGGCTTGTGATCACGTCCCTCTCTGCTGCAGTTCTTTATCTGGCATGGATTATTCATGCCACTCTTTTAGTGGCGAAAAAGGAGTACGAGAGAGAGAGAGAAAAGAAAGGGGGGTCTTCTGGCGTCAGCAAGCCCCTTAGCAGACTGGCTGAAGCTGGTTCCTCTGATAGGAGAACAGGTGTGGTTGGAGGAAGAGGGGCGGTGAGCGCATGCGGACGGATGCGTGGGATACGTGGAGGAGGGAGACGGTTATGAAGGCTTTTCCCGCATCTGGAGGTGGGGGGGAGGTTCTCACTGAGAGTATTGACATCATGGCCCCTCCCAGCATCCATTCATAAAATAGAAAACAGCCCAACGCAGCTGCAGGCAGCAGAATCATGCAGCTCCGAGATGTTACGGATGCATATACGCACGTATTCTCATGTCAGAAATGTGCTGTCTATATTTGTCCCAGGAATTGATTTTTAAGGGCATTTTTTTATCTTTTTGAGGACATATTTTACTTCTAATGTATAACACTGTGTCCATTAAGGTTTTTAACAGTGATGGCATAAAAGATCCATTTTGGGTTTCCTAAAGAACCTTTGGTAACACTTTCTATGAAGCCCGTATTTATAATACAGTATTCTTAAGGCATTATAATGAATGCATAATGCATTATAAAAAACCTTATACACTCTAAAAAATGCTGGGTTAAATATAACCCAGCGCTGGGTTAAAAAGGGACAAACCCAGTTATATTTAACCCAGCATTTTTTAGAGTGTAGAGTGTACTTGTTTTGACTATTATTCAATTCAATTCATGTTTATTTGTATAGCACTTTTCATGATACACATTGTCGCAAAGCAGTTTCACAGAAAATGAAAGTTTCTACAATACAATGGAATGGAAGTGATAAAAGACTTGTGAGGACCAAATGTCCTCACTCTATAGTTAAAAAATAAATAAATCAGCCAAAATATGTTTTTATTTACATCTAGTGTTCTGCAAATGTTTCTGTGATGGGTAAATTTAGGGGTAGGGGTTGGGTTAGGTGATAGAAAATATCATTAACCTGATATAAAATCAGTGGAAGTCTGTGCAGTGTCTTCCTTAAGCAAAACAAATGTGTGTGTGTGTGTGTGTGTGTGTGTGTGTGTGTGTGTGTGTTCCAGGTGCCCTGATGAGGTAACAGTTTACCTATGCAGAGGGGTTTGCGGGTGGGGTGCAGTTGCAGATCACTTTCATCACCACCTGGATCTGTAGGTATGAGACACACACACCCCCACCAAAATAAATCACACCCTCATTTTATCTCAATTATTCATTATCATCCCAGACAAGAATTCCCATAATTCGTAGCACTAATTCATATGTACCATTGTTATGGGCATCATGTAAAGGACAAATAATGATGGCTCCACTATTTATTTTTTTTATTTA
Source organism: Sinocyclocheilus grahami (assembly GCF_001515645.1). Classification (NCBI taxonomy): domain Eukaryota; kingdom Metazoa; phylum Chordata; class Actinopteri; order Cypriniformes; family Cyprinidae; genus Sinocyclocheilus; species Sinocyclocheilus grahami. The sequence goes on from NW_015505195.1 coordinate 650,796, forward strand.
ATTTAATTTTTATATTTAATTTGATTCTATTTATATGTTTTTATTTCAAACCCAAAGCACTACAACTCAGAGTAATCATAAGATCATAAAAAAAATATTATTGTTGCTTATGTTATTTATTTAGTTGTTGTTTAGAAATGCTGTATCCCATAATTGCACAAATTTGTCACAAAATAACATGCACCATTGTTATGGGCATGCACATGGAACGAGTATTTTCTTTTTATTTGTTTTATTTTATTTTGCTTTATTTTTATTTATTTTATTCTGCATTAACTGTAAATTGTTAAAAAAAAATTGCTTTTTTTTTTTTTTTGCTTTTTGAATTTTTTTAACAACCCACTTAAAATCACATTTGCATTATTGTTCATTAAAAGGATATCTATTTTCAGTGTGGAGTTAATTTGATGTGACATTTGCAAAAGCTATATTAACTAGGATGTGTAATGATATTAACTGAAATTCAGGTCACCGTTTAAACACTCCGCTTATTGAACATTTCTCTAGAGGTATAAAAATAGCTTTTAAAACCTCATAATTGTGTTCATATTTTCAGTGGTGTGGCATTTGAACAGGACCTGACTGAATGACTGACTGTCTTCCAATAGACCCTTATACCGCTGGGAGGAGCCACGCAGCCATGCCTCACACCCTTTACCGTAAGTTAGACACTCCTCTAAACACCTTGTCACATTCCTCACTGGGGCTATACAGTGAACAGTACAGACACACACACACACACGCACACACATGCTTAGGGAAAAGAACTATAGTGATGATGAGAGAACTTTCTAGACCAATGCTTGGGGTGAATATGACTCACTGGCCACAGTAGAGTTTAAATAGTTGGTCGTCCCATGAGCGCATGCTTTAGATCTAACAAAATCAAATCAGTAAGATCATTATGAATCACTAGTTTAATCTATTATTCATTTGCAATACTCTTGAAAGAAATTAAAAAGTCTGTTGTCCTGTAAAGTAGTGCATCAGGACCCAAATTTAACTTTAGACATCAAGTGGCAACCTAACTTTGTCCCTATGGTGATTCCTTACTTTTAGCTCCTGTCGGAGATGTCCAAATTACCCCTCTTCATCAGGGTCATAGTGAGGGTCTCTTGCATTTCGTCCGGTCACTGTAGTGGGATATACATTGCTTATGCACTAAGCTGTGTTGTGGAGAGAGGGTGTATAGCACAGCCCATCTCTGGCGACTCTCCAGGTACCGTTCTGTTTTAGTGGCCTTCAGAGTTCAAAGACTGACCATACCTCCTTCTGAAGCGCTCACAGACCGGCCTGCCTCTCTGAAGCCATGCACGACTCTGAAACTCTGCTCAAACTTCTCTGCTGTGTAGTAAGTGTCTCCTTTTATTCTTATACACAACAAATGCTTAAAAGTAAATTTACATTTGTTTATTTTGCAGACCTTGTTTTTATTGCTTGTAGCAATAATTGTTTTATTCTGAGTGTGATTTCTGCATTGGAACACATTCAAATTATACTCTCAGTACGTCTGTCTCAGCAAGCCCCGGTGAACGAGTCTCTCCATTTGTGTTTTGATGTGGTTTGAGCACAGTGTGCATTCTGAGTGTTAGATCGCCCCAGGCCAGGCCTGAGGCCTTTGAAATGAGCATTATGAGGACAGGAAGAGGCTTTCACGAACCAGAGCTAAACCTCAGATATCCAAGAGACACTCTTGCTTGTCTTTCTTTTTAGTCTGCATTCAAATGATCTAGTTTTACACAAAATCATTTTTACTGAAGAACTTCAGTGATTGTGGTCTAAACCTAGGGTACATTAAAAAAAAAAATTTATTCATACACTACTGTTCAAACTTTGGGGCTAGTAAGATTTATTTATTTATATGTTTTTATTTCTGTAAATAAATGTATAATGTTATATATATATATATATATATATATATATATACTGTTTTTTTAATGTATAAACCACTAAGTAAAGATTAGGTCCTGATACTTAGGGAAAATTATTAAATTGTAATAATATTTCACAGTATTACTGCATTTTTTAAACCAAGGTTTGCAGTCTTGGTGAGTATAAGAGACTTATTTAAAACAATAAATAAATAAATTGATCACAAATATTTTAACAGTTGTGTATGTATATCTCATAGTCTAATAGTTGATAATGATTTTAAATCTTTAATATCTGGTAATGAATTGATTATGAACAATTATTTATGAAGTTACTTTATTCTCAAATAACTTAATACAGTCATAGTTCCAAATAAATAAACCAGAAAAGATAAATCCAACTTAAGTCACAATACAATCAAATAATCTTTTTAATGTCATATTTAATGTTTTGTTACTGAATGTTGTCATGAAGTATCCGAGGAATAAAGCAACCAAGTAGTTGCATGCACTGCAGTCTTTATAGTTTTGTGAGGCTTTCTTGTGTAACTGTTGCCCCTGACAACCACCGTTGCCATACTCACAGCCCAAGTTCAATGTCGGCTGGAGCGCTAGCTCAAACAGCTAATTCTCTTTGCAATGCAAACTAGCCAGTCCCAGCAACACCACAGGCTGGATGACATGAAAGTGAAGTTCAGAGAGCTCTGGAGCCCATGTGAGAAAAGCAAACACAGGCTGTTATGCAGTCAAAGGATTGCCTTCAGCTCAACGGCCGCTTGAGAAACCTTTCTAACACTGGCTTTATTGAGGCTTTACTTATGTTATGATGAAGCTGAGATTGCTTTAGCAGAAAATTCCCATACTGCATGTCAAATTTAAACCTATATACAGTAAATCCTCCTCTTCTGGGGACAGAATCTATGCTACAGTAGCTAAGTACATTTTTGTTGACATGTAATATGTTTACACATATAATTGCATGCTTTCAGCCTTGTGTTGACTCATGCCATTAAATAATGCAAACGTGGATGAAAAAAGTGGATGTTTGCAGTATGTCACAAGCTGACGCAATGTTAAGGAGGATGGAAAAATAATAGATTATTTTCACATCTGGTCTTTATAGGACAATACCATGAGACATTGTCATGGCAACTGTGGACGTGAGTCACATACAGTATATTGTTGCTGATAAATCATTGAAAGTTCAGTGACAAATAATGTCTTCAATACTTTATTTTTGGGGCTATATTTTATTTGGAGCTGATGTTGTTACATAAATGTTTTGCGTTGTTTGTTATTCTTACCTGATTTTCACTTTGTGGTTTATACAGTTTATTGGGTAGTAGACTAGTTGTCTTGTAATAATATTTCAATAGTTGCCATTGATTTGGTTTTATATAGTCAGGTGTAAATGTAAGGTTTTATTGTGCTCATCAAACACATTTTCCCTCTGTATGGATCTTGGGAATTTGTTGTTTTCTAGATGTCTATTGTTAACTTTCATCAGTCAAAAATCATTATCTGTAGACTGGAGATGGTTGTCATCCTTTACAGGGTATCATGCAGCAAATGACCTTAGTAAAAACTGCAGATGGCCTCAACTGTCCTGATCAAAAATCCCACTGTGCCCAGGAATCACAGGTAAAAATGAATCTTCACTTCCTTTTCTCTTTACTAGCATGTTCTCATTAGCAGGAATAATGCCAAAGTATTTATGCAACCACCACAACTAACCCAGTCCATGAGAATCAGTTACAACTGCATCTTGATGAATGAAAATCAAATAGCATGCAAATATTTTTCAAGACATTCAAACATTTTTCTGTTCAAGAGGTAGATGTACACTACTGTGCAAAACTTTGGGGCGGAAAGATTCTTATTTTTTTATGTTTTTGAAAAGCCTCACCAAGGCTGTATTAATACTGTAAACTATTACTGCAATTTAAAATACGTTTTTTTTTTTTTTTTTTTTTTTTTTACATATTTAAAAATGTTATTTATTCTTGCACTCCTTAATATTTTTGTGGAAACTGTAATGCATTTTTTTCAGGATTCTTTGATGAATAGAAAGTTCAAAAGAACAGCATTTATTTGAAATGCAAACATTTTATAACATTATAAATGTCTTTACAGTCACTTTTGATCAATTTAATGCATCCTTGCTAAATGAAAGTATTAAATTATTTTTTTTTAATCTTACTGACTGCAAAATTTTAAACAGTGGTGTATCATTTTTTTTAAATGCTTGTGAAGACATAAAATGTGCTTAATTTAAAGGCATGTTTCTTGTGACTTTCTATAGCATTGGTTCTATAAAAACATTCCTTATCCAGTGGTGTGATTTTTTAAAAATGGCCTTATCAGTTAACTGTCATGGAATATCTGTGTACTTGATATGCAAATCCTTGGCTAAAAGAAGATATCAATGGCACATGAATTTATCACTGCAATATAATTGCTTCAAAAATGTTTGGTTGTAAATGTGGCTGTAGACTGTGTGTTTTTCCATTATGGAGATCTAGGGGGCCATGAATCAGTCAACATCAGTGTGCTAACTTTATGAGCAGATAAAACTCAATTTACTTTGCTCACAAAAGTGTCACTCAAGAGACGCTCTGTTTCTGAGCACTGCTGTGTGGAAATCTCTTAGTGTTTCATTTAAAATCCAGACAGACATAAACAAGAGGACATATTAAACATGGGTTGATTTGAGGGTTTATGTACATCATTGTGAACCGTACTATATTCAAATATGTGTTTCTGTTCAATCTTATTTCAAGGAAGAAGATGTGACAAAAGGAGTATATGTTGCTGTCTCTGGTTCTGAGTCTGTTGCCATGGTGGATATGGAAGATAAAAATAAAAAGGTGAAGACTGACACAGAAAGATACATTCATCCGTGCCAACGTATGATGTCATTTCCTTTGTCACCTGTCGATTTAAGCGGGCCAAGGGCAATTTCAGATTCGCAGACACTAGCAAATGGATCTTTGGAAAGACTATCCAAATTAGAGATGGCAGCATTGAGGTGCCATGTTGATTCTGCATATGAAACGAAATCTGAATGGACTGAAGCCTCTAGTTTTGACCAAGAGAAGGCAGGCGGAGGTGGGATATACAAGAAACAGACCTTCAATTCCTCTCTCACGGTCCAGCCCACCAAAACAACTCAACCATTTATTTTTCCAGAGAACACAAGCATGCTTGACCCTGAACACAAGCCTGAACCTCAGACCAAGAGCTTGAGAAATATCGATACAGCAGGTAGTTACGTTTCACAGTCTGAAGAGTCTTCCAAGATGAGCACTGAGGTCAAATCAGAGGTCAAAGGTCAGACCAAAAAGGAGCCCTTGCAGACACTACAGTCATCTATCTCAACTCTGAAGAACAGTACAGAGCTTACCATTTCGATGAACACAAAGCCAGTGGAAATATCAAATGTCTATCCGACTGATATTTTAGATACAGTCTATGACGCGTCACGGACAAAATCTGTTAAGGATTCAATCACAGCGCCAAGTGGTTCACCTCGAAACCTGACCAGCGTAACCATGGAAACCAGCACCGGGAGCGCCTCAGTCAATAAAGTAAAGTCACAGGAGAAGAATAAAGAAATCAGAGCGACTAGTCAACCCACGACACCGATGCGAAAGCAACCTGTAGCAATTACTCAGCAAATGCATTTTCATCAACCTGGAAGTCCCAATGCTGAAAGAGAGGAAGCTAGTACTGCACTGAGAGAGAGAGAGCAAGAACAGATTAAAGATACAGATGAGACTCCACAAATTAGACAGGATGATCTCAGTTATAGAAGTGAGCAAAAAGCCCCTGTGACTGAAGAATCAGAGACCGATGATTGTTATTCAGGTGATATTGCTGCCTGTCCAGTTCGTCCTACCACTGTGCCAAATACAACAACAGAGACCCACTGTAAGTTAAAAAAAAATCTGAATACAAAAAAAAGTCATATTTGGAAGCTGAAGTGTGTACATTTTAAATTCCATAGTATTTTATCCTACCCAAAATTAATTTGTATGTAAACCATTTGACTAGTCTGTTAATTCCACAAAATGTGAGAAAAATATTTAATTTAATTTAATTTTATTTTATTTTATTTTATTTTATTTTATTTTATTTTATTTTATTTTATTTTATTTTATTTTATTTTATTTTATTTTATTTTATTTTATTTTATTTTATTTTATTTTATTTTATTTTATTTTATTTTATTTTATTTTATTTTATTTTATTTTATTTTATTTTATTTTATTTTATTTACAAATTTGTTTATTATAAAATATATTTATAATACTATATTATATTTGTTTATATTTTTTTTTGCTATTTTGGTGTGGAGATAATTTCTTACAGGGGAAGGTGAAAACAGACAAGGATTCTCTCTGAAGCCCTAAGAAATGCAGATGTACAATATGAAAATAATGTCTAATTTGGCATTTTTGTTTACTCAGCCAATCAGATGCACAGAAACATAAACAGGGAAGGAGGTTTAGTACGCACAACGGGTTTCAGAGGCCCAAGGGTAAGAAACTCACTTATCTCTCTAATAATTCATTAATATTCCATTTTCTTTGCATTGATGTTTGTTACTGAAATTAAAGGCTTTACTATCGATTGATAGTGCTGTATGGTTTACATACTTTAAATTGCTAATGGTGTATATGAGTCTCTGCCAGGTATACTAATATATTGACAACTTCATGTATCTGTTCCACTTTTAAATGAGAGAGAAATGCAGTGTTTCACAGAAGGTTAAAGAAAATCATTACAGTCTGACCGATATGAAGGATTCTATCATATATTAACCTTGAAGACAGAATATCAATATAGCTAGATGGTTGTTTCGAAGAAAAATCATCTTCTCTATTTTCTAATACTGCAATTCTCACCCACATGGTCATCTCAGGCCCATTGCTAGCCTTTATAGGAAATTGAGTTTGCAGAGGCATTATTCAATTAAGTGTGGAGAAGAGGAGAAGGAGGGTCATTTACCTCCATTGAATGGAGCTTATGAACAAGAACTGACTCATTGTATGACACTGAGAGAGAAATATCATCCTGCAAAGAGGAACAGAATTACAGGAATTATTTAATAATGCCAGTGCTAGAGAGAGAGAGGGTGGGGGTGGGGGGCAGTACTGACACCAAGTACCATTTTTAACAATTTTAGTGTATTTACTGCACTTCTTGTACATTAAACATGCATATGTGTTATGCAAATTCTAAAATGCTTAAGCAATGACATATATGTGACCCTGGACCACAAAACCAGTCATAAGGGTACATTTTTTGAAATTGAGATTTATACATCATGCAAGCTGAATAAATACGTTTTCCATTGATGTGTGGTTTGTTATGATAGGACAATATTTGGCCGAGATACAACTATTTGAAAATCTGGAATCTGAGGGTGCAAAAAAATAAAAATATTGAGAAAATCGCCTTTAAAGTTGTCCAAATGAAGTCCTTAGCAATGCATATTACTAATCAAAAATTACGTTTTGATATATTTACGGTAGGAAATTTACAAAATATCTTCATGGAACATGATCTTTACTTAATGTCCTAATGATTTTTGGCATAAAAGAAAAATCAATAATTTTGACCCATACTATGCATTTTTGACTATTGCTACAAATATACCCCAGCGACTTAAGACTGGTTTTGTGATCCAGGGTCACATATTATATTACTTTCAACTTGCATTACTGACAGTAAAAAGAGAGATTTAGTAGCAGTGAAGCAACATTAGCTGAACACCTGCGCCTCCCTGTGGTTGCAGAGTGTCTGTACATAACTGTTGTCTATAGATAGATAGATAGATAGATAGATTATAATACACATATTCAAATATATTATATTATATTATATTATATTGATTTTTTTTAGGGATATCGAGGCCCACCTGGCTTGTCAGGTCCTCCAGGTGAAAAAGGAGACAAAGTATGTATTAACCATCATTGTAATCATATTTTTAATAAATCTTTTATATATATATATATATATATATATATATTTTTCAGTCAAATAGTGAATGCTTTAATGGGTGTTTGGGTGTCACACAGGGCTATGCGGGAGTGATGGGCCGGACGGGCCGGACAGGGTACAGAGGACCGATTGGACCACCCGGCATGCCTGCTATTATAGTCTGGTACACATCAGAAGAAGAATGGCAAGCACTCAAGGTGCGTAAAAATATTTTTGCTAATTTTTTATTGTTATATTTTGCTACCATTTATTCTGTTAACAAAAAATTCAAATAGCTGATTCTGTGAATAGTTGAAATTCAAATGCTGCCTACATCCTTACAGTCCTTCGAAAACACTGTGTGGTTCTTATTTAGATGTTTCATTTTGCTTCCAGAAAAATAAATTCTATAAAAAACTGGTGTCATCGTGGCCGGTGAGTTAGTCTGTTCGACCCCTAATAAGAGCTTTATTTGAGTTGCATCAGTACACTGCAGATTGAAATCTTTTTTTTCCCTTTTCTTTAGAGAGTGAAGGGATTACCAGGAACTTTGGGACCACGTGGAGATCCTGGACCACCCGTAAGTATTATATATATTATTTGACAAATCATCTCCATTTCTTTGTCCATGTAATTTCCACACACTGTCAATGTCAGTGATAATGGAACCAAATTACTAATGCGCTCTGTATGTGATATTATGATATTTTTACAGCTTATTTATCTATTTTCAGGGGCCCCCTGGAGTTCCAGGCAAACAGGGGAGAAAGGGAGAGCAAGGGATTCTTGTAGGTATCTCTGTTTCCTCTCTTCATCACGCAATCATATCTGGCAGCAGAAAAATGCTAGGTCACTGTTACATAGAGAAACATGGTGTGTGATTTCATTAAATTGTGATCAAACCATGTGGAGACATGAGATGGGTTTGAAAGAATTTGACAAGCTCAGTGGGTCAACAAGCACAAACAAGCATGAAGTCAACAAGAGTCACATTGTTCAGACTTCAGCTGATTCAAAAGCAAAGACACTATGTTTGACTCATGCAGGCTTGTTGCCATTCAAATCATAAGAGCAGTTTAATCTGTGGCATCAAGGGAGAAGTGTGATCAAGATGACATTCATCTGAACTTCTGTTGGCTGCCTCCTCATTTACAGGCTTTTATTTAACCAGTTTTATAAATCTTACTCATCCCATCTTCTCATAATACAGCCTGCCATTGATGATGAGTAGCAAACCATGTTTCTTGATTGTGATGTAAACTAAACACTGGCTAATTTAAAAGAAAAGAAAACTTTCTGTTTCAAAAGGAAATACAACAACAGCATAAAGAAAACACTCTTGGATATCATTTTCTAAGATCAATTTAAGTTCAGGTGAAATTTTTTAAATTAAAAGTAAAGTCCAAGTAAATATAGCTCTGTTGCATTCTATTATTAACTTAATCCGGTCAATAAATGTGGTTAATCTTACCTGATGAGTATATTTTGCATCTGTCTGGTGTGTGATTGCTTCTTCTAACAGAATCAGGCTATATGGCAGTAATGCTTAATTCTGAGTTGTTTTAAGACATCATTTATTTTCAGGAAGATTCCAAGTAAAGAACTATTGTGAAAAAAGTCCTTGTTAATGCTAAAAAGCTTAAATGAGGTATGGATCTGTTCTATATCGAATCTCTGCAGTATCTATATAAATGCTAATAAGGAGACTGAACCATGTGCTATACTATCTACAGTGAGTATAGAAAAGAATCAACCCCTTTAAAATAATCACATTTTGTTGCTTTGCAGCCTGAAAAGCAACAGTGATTCTGTTTTTTTATTTTTTATTTTTTATGACATGTTGGTGTCATGTCTATCACTTGGATGTTATAAGTTGCACTGAGTAAATACAGCTGGATAAAACAAAAATGTGATCATTTTAAAGGGGGGTGATTCTTTTCTATACCCATTGTATATCTTTTGTCATGCACTAGGGAAGAATAGGTCCAGTTGGAATGCCAGGGCCACCTGGGAGACCAGGACCAGAGGGCACAGCTGGGAAGGATGGGGAGAAGAGCCCACCAGGAACCCCTGGGGAGGATGTAAGACTTATGGGAATCTTAAATGCTCCATATGCAACTTTTCAAAGTGATTTAAAGGGGTCATATGATGCTGCTAAAAATAACATTATTTTGTGTATTTGGTGTAATGAAATGTGTTTATGCGGTTTAAGGTTAAAAAAACACATTATTTTCCACATACTGTACATTATTGTTTCTCCTCTATGCCCCGCCTTTCTGAAACGCGTCGATTTTTACAAAGCTCATCGGTCTGAAAATGCAAGGTGTGCTGTGATTGGCCAGCTATTCAGTGCGTTGTGATTGGCCGAATACCTCAAGCGTGTGACGGAAATGTTACGCTCCTTACCATATTGTGATGATGCCCTGTCAGGCTGGAGCGATGATTCAAAAACCTGAAAACCCATTATAAACGAGGCATTCGTTGCATCCAGTGGGGACATAATTATGGATTATAATGACTTATACTGTCTTTTTAC
>NW_015505195.1:661228-668854 GCF_001515645.1 Sinocyclocheilus grahami
GACTTAAGTCTTTGCAACTTTACAGATCTTCTTTATGCACCAAGAGCTTGTAGCACTCCAAAGAGCATCATATGACCCCTTTAAGTTAAAGTAGTGTTAAATATGTTGTAGTAGTCTGCCTATAACTGCATATATTTGTCTGTGTGTGTTTTTCTGTAGGGCCCAAAAGGTTATGCAGGAGAGAAAGGCAGTAAAGGGGAGCTGGGTGAGTGGGTAAGAATGACCAGGATTTTTCTATGGATAATGCCATAACTAGGCCCTCATGGAATCTGTGCTTACACAACTCCAGTGAAAACTGCACCATTTTCCAAAGAATTGGAACTTCCATCATGCATTAAATTCTACAAATCCTCTGACGCTTTGTGCCAACTATTTTGACTATTGGCGTTTTATAATATTTAAATATGTTCTGCAGAAGTCTGCAAATTTCATTTGGGCCTAGCCATAGCATAACGTAATCTAAATATCCAAGATCAAAACAGAAGTCCACCACTGTCAACGCAGTGTGTTTATTTGACATTTCAGCCATAAATCAAAACAAGTGATTGATTCTCTCACACTCCATATTCCATTATTCACATTTAAAGAAACGGTATCTGATGTGTTCAGGGTGATCTTGGCGAACAGGGGCCTCAGGGAACCAAAGGAAGGAAAGGAGAGATGGTAAGATGTTGCTCTTGCTCTCCAGACTTGCACTAGCTATGTATGATAAAATGTATGACCAGCCAACTCTGTTTCTTTAGGGGAAAAAGGGACAGAAGGGCCTAGCAGGGGTAGTAGGATACATTGTGAGTGACATCATACTTCTGAATGTGTATTATTTCTTTATGAGGCAGTTATTCTGTCTGTCTATATATACAGTACAATACCATTCAAAAATTTGAGACTGGTATTATATCGCCTGATAAGAGCATATAGTCTCTTATGCTCACCAAGGCTGCATTTATTTGATCAAATATGCAGTAAAAACAATAATATTATGAAATATTATTACAATTTAACATAACTGTTTTCTATTTTAAAATATTTTAAAATGTAATTGATTCCTGTGGTTGCAAAGCTGAATTTTCAGCAGCCATTACATGACGATATTAAGGTCAAAATAGTTCTATGACATTCTTAATCAAACAATATCTTTTCCATTCACAGGGGCCACCTGGACCTAGAGGACCACAGGGATTCATGGGCCCACCTGGTCCACCGGTATGTGCTAAATTATCATTTTATTTTCCCATATAAAACATACAAAAAGGATGAGAATTGAGAAATATTTTTTTAATGATCTCTGTCACAGGGACAGACAGGGGGGCTTGGGTTCACTGGATCACCAGGACCACCAGTATGTTACAAAAACTTAATTAAAAAAATTAAAAAAACAAATGTAATAAAAAAAAAACTTAATTACTTAATTATTCCATATCATCTTTCAATTCTGACATGTTCAGAACTTGACCTTTGACCTCTTTTTAAAGGGTCGCACAGGACCGAGAGGGTTGAAGGGAGTTCCAGGCGTCAACGGACCCCCTGTAAGAAACACTCTGGTTTTTACAAACTCCAATCCAATAATTTTAACTCTTCTTAAACAACATAATTCCAGCAATCACAAATAACTAGGAAAGTCATAGAGATTCGTAAGTCAAGAGGTGTAGGAAAATTGACTAATACCTAATGCTGACTCTCTTTTATAGGGACAACTTGGTGAGATGGGGCCAAGGGGACCACCTGGCAAACCAGTAAGTCAATGTTTTATTTCCCCCAAAAAATCCTAAAAACTAAAGAGATTAGTCATATGCCATTATATATTACAGGGAGAGGAAGGGCCTGATGGTATTATCGGTATTGCTGGTGTTCCTGGACCACAGGTGCTGTGGATTATACATTTTAACTTTTTCTTTACACCATGTATTTATGTACTCTTGGTCACCATGATTACATGCATATTATTTAACAATTAGGATCCATATTCTGGTTAATCAGTTATTCTGAGATTTCTGAAGTTTCAGTCATAGTCTCATATAATTGCTTTCATATGGACATATGGATATATAAATGAACATTGCAATCATGCTGGAAAATGTGGAATATGACCAAATGCTTAATCTGAATATTTATTTGCATGTCAGTGTAGTCATTGAGTCGGTTCTTGTCTCCTTCCTCTCCTCTCTCAAACTACTACAACTTCTGTTCATCTAACTAGACTCATTATCTTCCATAATCTATTCAGGGAAAACCAGGTGGCAATGGACCACCAGGTCAAAAAGGAGACCCTGTATGTGCATCTCATGTAATTTCATAAAAGCTTTGAAATTACAGTCGCATTTAAAATCTCATTTTGATTTTCCCACATTTACCTGAGGCATATGTATTTCTTATTCAAACAGGGAGATACAGGAATTGAGGGAGACATTGGGAGTCCAGGACCACCGGGTATAAAAGTAAGCCTGCGGGTCACTCTTCATCAAGAATGATAAATTATTAACAATCTCTTTAGATATCTCTCATATTCTTTTGATACCTCAATGCACTTCTATGGTAATGCATCAACATACATAAAGCCACATTCTTGATTCAGGGTGCCAATGGAAATCCAGGAATACATGGACCCTCAGGTGATCCAGTAAGAATATTTCAAACAGCTCCTTAATATTTTATATGTCTGATTGTTGTGAGACACTATATTTTAGACTGAGTTTTCTTTTGTAGAGGCTGCTAGTAAAGCAATATATTTATTTCAGTGTGTAGTTAGTAATGCTACACAATTAATAGAAAATAAAATCTAAATTGTGATGTTGGCTCTTCCAATTATTAAAGCTTCAATTCTAATATCGAATTCCAATGTAAATTATTCAAATATACTTTCAGTGTGTTGTGAAAGTGAGCACATCACTCTATTTTATTTACTAGAGAAAATTATGTAATGATTTTGGGATAATTGTGTTTGCTGTCTATCTGTAAACATCAGGGTCTGAAAACACAGCGTGGAATGAAAGGAGATCCTGGCCAAAAGGGAGATCAAGTGAGTTCACTAACATATTTGCAAAAGCCAGATGCACACTGTTTTAAGACTAAAAAAACCCTGAGAACTAGACATCAAGGGAGAAAATTTTGAAAGAACTAATCTATCTTTTCTTATCTCTGGCTTCTCTTTGTCAGGGTCCTCCAGGGTTGCCAGGTAAACAGGGATTCAGAGGCAGAGGAGGGCGGTCTGGTGTACAGGGAGAGATTGGCCCTACTGGACCTGCTGGTTTACCAGGGCCCACGGTAAGCAGCAGCTACTTTTAACCGGTAAAAAACTGTCTAATTGAAAGCCAGTCACTTAGTCATTGTATTGTTTTTCTTCAGGGCTATGATGGTCCTATTGGAGATCCGGGGAGAGAGGGAAAAGATGGACTTAAGGTACAGTACTGTCATTCTCTGTTTGTCAAAGGAATCTAACATAATGTGCTATTCCAGTTATCTTGTATATAAATGGCATCTTTAGGGAGAGAGAGGCCCCCCTGGTATCCAAGGTGTTCCTGGAACACGAGGTGACAAGGTGATAATTGCTCAAAATGTCTTCTTGACAAGAGTCATATATTAGATTTCTCATACATAAACAATTTCAATAAGATTATTTTACTTCAATAGGGTCGGACTGGCCAAGGGGGATTTGCTGGTTTTCTAGGACCTTTGGTAAGTATGATTTCTTAAATAAAGCTGCAAGACATAATTACAAGGGCAAGAACACCAATTGTTGAAATGAAATCATTGAGTAGATTTGTTTTATCATAGCACCCCTAGTGGTAATTTTAGAAAAAGTACTTCAAATGGCTCGTTTCCACTGAGCGGTACGGTTCGGTACAGTACAGTACGGTACGCAATTATTTCCGTTTCCACTGTCAGAAGTTGTGAATGGTACCAAAATAGCGAATCGTACCTTTGCACTTTTTTGGTACCCTTCCGTTGGGGTATTTTATAATTTTATATTTTCACACAGACAATAGCCGTTTCTCAATATGCGTTCTTGTGGACTTGTGAAACGTCATTGCCCAAAAACCCGTGTAATTTTCTAAATATTACTGTTATTGTGTCATGAAATGTTGTTTTAAGAGCTTTTCAGGCGAGAATGTAATTGTTTTTAAACTCGTTTGACAGAACTGTTTGCTTTTGTCTTTATTTCCTCTTATATAAGCCTCTTATACTTTGTACTTATACTTTTATAATGGCTATTATTGTTCATTAAAATGGACATTTAACAAAAAGAGGCAGAGTTGTGCTTATTGCCGCGGTTCATCGTCAATCGCTACTTTCCGGCATACACCATGCCTACCAAGGGTACTACTGGAAGTGGAAACGCAAGCCTGATCAGGGTTACCCGTACCGAATCGTACTGTACTGAACTGTACTGTACCATACCGCTCAGTGGAAACGAGCCAAAAGTCTATGCACAGCTTCAGCTTTTTTAGTATCATTGATATACTACTATAATTTTAATATTTTGAAGTAGATTATATTTTTATAATTATTGTTTTAATAATTTTGTTGTGCGTTTTTGTGATTTTTGATTTTTTGATATTTTGTAATATGTCTATATAGTTTTTAGTTTTAGTTCAGTAGATTTACCATTACCTATGACTATTACCTAAACCCACTATTACGTTTGACCAGTAGGTGGCACTGTAAACAAATGTACATAGTATTCACAGACCACTGTGGCAATAATACACTTCACCAAAAGTTATTTATTTATTACATTTTTCATTGCCGCAATTCTGGGGCCTATAGACTTCCAGACAGAAAATGGAAAATTATTAAGAAAACTAAAAGATAAGAAAACAGATGCCTATGTACCTTGGCCAAAAGAGAGAAACCAAATGTTTGTTTCATAGGGTGAGATGGGAAAATCAGGAGAACCAGGACCTGAAGGAGAACCCAGCATTAAGGTTCCCTTGTACATCAAATCATTACCTTTTAAATACAAATATAAAACAATTAATGCAATGACTGGCATTATTTGGTAAGGTTTGATCATGATTTTCTCGTTCCTTTGATCAGAATTATTTCGGTTACAACAATAAATCTCATTCACACACAAGGCCTAATTAACCCTATATATCAGGTTGCTTGCATTTTTAATTTTTTAATGGGACAGGGTAGACCAGGAGTCCCTGGAGGAACCGGGTTTTTTGATATTTTGTAATATGTCTATATAGTTTTTAGTTTTAGTTCAGTAGATTTACCATTACCTATGACTATTACCTAAACCCACTATTACGTTTGACCAGTAGGTGGCACTGTAAACAAATGTACATAGTATTCACAGACCACTGTGGCAATAATACACTTCACCAAAAGTTATTTATTTATTACATTTTTCATTGCCGCAATTCTGGGGCCTATAGACTTCCAGACAGAAAATGGAAAATTATTAAGAAAACTAAAAGATAAGAAAACAGATGCCTATGTACCTTGGCCAAAAGAGAGAAACCAAATGTTTGTTTCATAGGGTGAGATGGGAAAATCAGGAGAACCAGGACCTGAAGGAGAACCCAGCATTAAGGTTCCCTTGTACATCAAATCATTACCTTTTAAATACAAATATAAAACAATTAATGCAATGACTGGCATTATTTGGTAAGGTTTGATCATGATTTTCTCGTTCCTTTGATCAGAATTATTTCGGTTACAACAATAAATCTCATTCACACACAAGGCCTAATTAACCCTATATATCAGGTTGCTTGCATTTTTAATTTTTTAATGGGACAGGGTAGACCAGGAGTCCCTGGAGGAACCGGGTTTAAAGGTCAAAAGGTAAATTGAGTTCCCTAATGATTAGTCAAATACAATAACACTGAATGTCACAACAAACAGCATAGCATTGATTAACTAGAGCATTGACTAAGGTGGATTATCATGTTATCTTAGCTAAGTCATGATGTTTATCATCATTTAGGGACTGCAGGGTGTTTCAGGGAGTAGAGGACAGGACGGCACTCACGGAGCACCTGTAAGTTTTATACACAGTTTTATATAGAATGTCCTGTTAGTTTGCTTCATTAGCCATTAAGAGTAAATTGTATTATAGGGATCTGTTGGACCACATGGATCAGATGGAGATAGAGGACCTCAGGGTCCCCAGGTAACACCTTGTCTTATTTTTTTTATGCTTTGTTAGACAGTCTTTGCACTGACATGGACAAAACAACTGATTAAATATGATGTCTGAACAGGGTTTACAGGGAAGGAGTGGTGCATCAGGAATCCAAGGCCCCGTTGGAAAAAGTGTGAGTTTTATTTTCCTTTCTTGGATTTCTCAGTAACTCTTCAGTCACTTAGTTATGTAACTCTCCATCTTGTGATATATTTAACTGTTAAAAATGTCATAGTTTGCCAATTCTGACATTACTGTCCAAGAATATGCTATATGAATACAATGCTATTAAATAACTTTTTAAAGGGGGAACCAGGGAGCCGGGGTCTAGCTGGCAGTTCTGGAAAGCCTGGAATCAGAGTAAGTAATGATTTCATAAAATTCCAAACAATTTTTTATATTACATGACACCCAGTTCTTTAGATCAGACTTCATCGTTATAGGGATCTGTTGGACCACATGGATCAGATGGAGATAGAGGACCTCAGGGTCCCCAGGTAACACCTTGTCTTATTTTTTTATGCTTTGTTAGACAGTCTTTGCACTGACATGGACAAAACAACTGATTAAATATGATGTCTGAACAGGGTTTACAGGGAAGGAGTGGTGCATCAGGAATCCAAGGCCCCGTTGGAAAAAGTGTGAGTTTTATTTTCCTTTCTTGGATTTCTCAGTAACTCTTCAGTCACTTAGTTATGTAACTCTCCATCTTGTGATATATTTAACTGTTAAAAATGTCATAGTTTGCCAATTCTGACATTACTGTCCAAGAATATGCTATATGAATACAATGCTATTAAATAACTTTTTAAAGGGGGAACCAGGGAGCCGGGGTCTAGCTGGCAGTTCTGGAAAGCCTGGAATCAGAGTAAGTAATGATTTCATAAAATTCCAAACAATTTTTTATATTACATGACACCCAGTTCTTTAGATCAGACTTCATCCAAATTTGGATATTTATTTTTTTTCTGTGCTCTTTTGTTGCAATTGGCAGTGAATTTTATGTGACTAGTTCAGTCTTGATAGTTTTTTTTTATATATTGTGTTGTGTTCTGTTTTCCTCAGGGTGTCAAAGGCAGAGAGGGTTCAGTAGGGTTTCATGGCAGTCATGGGGAGAAGGTTAGTGTTTTTTTTTTTTTAAATGTATCAGTCACGTCATGTGATGCACCATATGATGAAAAAATGTAGTGCAATAAAAAGCTGAAAACATTATTAGCCATGTTTAACAGAAATCAGCAGCAGAAGCAAAAGTTTCCTTTCATTCTTGCATTTAAATCAAACCTCCTTTCATTCACAAGCCACATGTTCATCTGTCTGTTCTATTCTTATCATTTATATCCAAATGCATTTGACAATCTTTTCATTTGATATTAGGGGAAAAATGGCCCTGAGGGGCCCAAAGGAAAACCCGGTCAGCCAGTAAGTGGCTTATAGGTTTTATATATATATATATATATATATATATATATATATATATATATATATATATATAT
>NW_015505195.1:668954-680546 GCF_001515645.1 Sinocyclocheilus grahami
TATATATATATATATATATATATATATATATTCCTCATTCATTAACATTTAAACATTAGGCAATCAATTTCTCTATTTAGGGTCCTCGAGGCCTACCAGGAGAGAAGGGCTACAAAGGACCTGCTGTAAGACATACATTTAACACACGCACTTTTTTTGGACTCTTTTTGCCATGATGCAATAGCAGTAATATTACTATGTGTTTATCCAGTGTGTAATGATGAAACATTTGTAAATGTAATCTTCTAAAGGGCCCACAAGGAAACATAGGCCAGTGGGGTGAGACAGGTCTGCAGGGGCCTGTAGGAAATCAAGGGCCCAGAGGACCACCTGGGCTGCATGGAGTGACTGGGTACCCAGTATGTGTTTTTGGTTTATTTGGTTTATTGTTGTGAGGACTATGGGCAAGGTTTCAGCTTTAATCCCATATTGTATTCTCTGACTTTCAGGGTAAAGATGGACTACCTGGACCCCTCAGACCTCCAGGAGATAAGGGCAATAAGGTGGACTGTTTTTTTGTTTTTCTAGTTTTATCTTCATTATAATTATGTAAAATGTATTGGTTCTTCCATTGTGGCTTTGTATGAGACCTTTTGTTTATAAATGTATTGGCCAAAGGGACTGAGAGGAGCCAGTGGACCGAAGGGAGTTGCCGGTATCGATGGTGAGGAGGTAGATTGCTTATAAATCTTGATTATGTACGGTAGTTTGTCTAATCGATCAATATGAAATTCTGCTTTTATAAATATCCATATAATGCTAAAATATATGCTTTTATTCTCCTAAATAGTTTGTTTGAGAACTGTCTACATTTACACTACCTTTTAAATGTTTGGGTCAATAAGTTTTCAGAAGGATCATGTGACACTTAAAGACTGGAGTAATGGCAGCTGAAAATCCAGCTTTAAAAATATATTAAACAGAAAACAGTTATTTTTAGTTGTAAAAATATTTACACAATATTACTGTTTTTACTGTATATTTGAGCAAATAAATGCAGTCTTGGTGAGCATAAGAGGCTTCTTTCAAAAACATTAAAAAATCCTGACAAATTTTTTGTGGTAGATAAATTGTATTAAATAAGATGGGTAATCTTTTTTTTTAGGGCCCAATGGGTGAAACTGGACCAGTTGGACCAATAGGAAGTAAAGGCTTGCCTGTGAGTACAAATTCTCTGTTGCTGTATGTTTGCCATCTCCATTTCATATATGTACGTTGTGTTATGGTGTTTTATGTAAATGATACACAGGACAGAACTGTCGGTTGTAGGGTGAGAAGGGTAAAGAAGGATCTTTTGGTGATCGTGGCCCAAAAGGAATCCAAGGAGAGAGTGGAAATCGAGGACCACCTGGAGTCAAAGGACCAAAAGGACAAGAAGTAAGAATATTGATTAGATTTTTTGATTATGTCTTACCATAAATTATTAACAAAAAGATGTTGAATGTTTGTTTTTTGTCAGGGGTCGAGTGGTGCCCCGGGGCAGAAGGGAGATCCTGGATCCCCTGGTGAAAAAGTGAGTTTTTTGATTAAGTTTGCACAAGTGTTTGAGTGAAATAGTCAAATGCATTGTAATATTCTTATTGTTGACATGTTTTCTGAGTGTTTTTGTTTTTTGCTCAGGGTCAGTCAGGTGTGAGAGGTCACTCGGGTTTGGCTGGAAAATACGGTCCTGGGGGGAACATGGGAGAATCTGGTGAAAAAGGTGACAAAGGTCTATGTGGACTTGTTGTGAGTACCACTTCCTCTTTTACAGCCAATGAAGCTAATGAAGAAATAGATTTATTTTGTTTATTTCAATGTTCTATGGATATCATAGGGCGCGACAGGAACAAATGGGCCTCCAGGTCCAAATGGTGCTATTGGATTACCGGTAAGTTAGGTTTGATATATTTGATGTATGTGATTAGATGTGATGTGAATTGGCATTAATTTATTCCATTCAAATTTAGGGTTTGCCAGGAAAAGAAGGATTTGTTGGAAAAACTGGAAAACATGGACCAAAAGTATGTTTTTTTTAATGTTTTTTTTCCCTTCTTTTTTTGGTATAAAATACATTAGATTAGATCACTCTGAGTTATTCACCTATGACTTACTGGTGATAGGATGGGATAAAAGGTATGCTGTATCATAGGAGTAAGTGCCTATGTTATTTTTGTCCCCTGTAGGGAGAGCCTGGAGTTAAAGGGAATCCAGGCGGCCCTGGGAAGATTGGATCACTTGTAGGTTTTTACCTTTGAAGATGCATGGTTGAAAAAGGTTGTCTGGTCCTACTGACCTGAATTTTTTATGTTGTTTACAGGGTGTTTCAGGTCCAAGTGGGAAGAAAGGAGAGCCTGGAACAAGAGGCAAAATGGTGAGATAACACTTTACACCCAGATTGGTTTCCAAATTAAATAACAAAATAATGGCATTTGCCATTAAAAACAGGAAAAAGACATTTCACAGTGGTATACAGAATGTTCAAATTTACAGTGTTTGCATATTTAAATGATCTATGCTCCTTTTTAGGGACCAATGGGTCAGCCAGGAGGTGTGGGTCCTCGTGGACTAAAGGGAAAACCAGGATCTTCAGGACCTCCAGGGGAAAAAGGATTCAAGGGTCAACCAGGGCCAAAAGTCAGTGACTCAATATTTTACAGAAGTATCATTGAATCTTGTCATACGTCACTGTATGTTTTATGACTAGAATATGTTATTCATTATTATATTTTACTGTAATGTCTGCACCAAAAACACAAAAACATTACAACAAGCCCACCCAGAACAAGTGTTTTTGTGATTCTTTCACACAGGGAATGAGCGGTTCTCCCGGAAGGAGAGGAAGTAAAGGTGTTTCAGGAAAGCCAGTGGGTTCATGCATTTTTTTAGACTTTTTACCTTGATAATCTACAGCTTTAATGCAATTATTTCATATTTTGCCTACACAAACAAATAAAACATTCATGCATATTGATTTATTATTATCTAGGGACCTCAAGGACCAAAAGGAAAACATGGCAATCCTGGTCTCCCTGGAAAGCTGGCAAGTATCCCTAATACAAATGTCTAAACTCTTCTGACTATTATATGATTGTGCCAAATGTGTGTTTTACACTAACTCCATTTAAGGGACGTAGTGGTACAGATGGCCTGCTTGGAGTTATAGGCACTGAGGGCGACCCAGTGAGTAGCTTGACCTTATTCACTATTCACATTTTATAGTGGTGCTAGCCAATGCAAAACTCGCTACCACAATGCTAAGGTGTTGCGGGTTGTTCCTATGAAGTTGCTAAGGTCTTCTGAATGGTTGACATGTGGTTACTAGGGTGTTTTGGGTCATTGCTGGGATTTCTGGCCCAAGCAGAGTAGAATCGTTTTATGGCAAATGGCAGATTTAGCATGAAAGTGAGCATTTACTACTTTATTGCACAAATTCCAGGGTGACATTGGATTCCGAGGACCTCCAGGGAAACCAGGTCCTTCAGGTAGTGCTGTAAGTAAGTTTGTTTTATACAGACTATTTGAAAGATTTATTATAAAGCATGTTTGTTGTTATATAATATGGTCATGATTTGTGGCATGGTTTCAAATACAAATTCACAGGGTGCCCCAGGAACACCGGCTTTGCAAGGGAGTCAAGGACTACCTGGACCAAAAGTAATTTTCACTCGGACTCTTAAATAAATGGTTCCTACTACAGTCAATTTACCAGCCTCTCCATCACAGGGCTCTGAAGGACCCAAAGGGAAACCAGGGCCCACCGGGCTGATGGGACCAAAGGTAATTAAGTCAAAGTCATCGTTTTGCCTTCTACAATCCATAAGGATTTGAATTTTTTTAAATGTTATTTTTTGATTAAAACTTAGGGTATTCTGGGACTTCAAGGTGAAAAGGGAGATGTCGGACAAAAAGGACCAAAGGTACCACTGTATCCATTGATTATAGACAATTGTTTTAGCATTCTTAACTCTATAAAGCATGACATAAGAAATAATAGTAAGAAAAATCAAATTTTTATTGAACCTTCAGAAGAAAACAGATCTTTTTATTTTTTATTTTTTTGATGAGTATCATATTGTATTTGCTCATGTAGTATGATTCAGGAGAATATGGAGATCATACTCGAGAAGGAAAAAAACCCCCCCAGTTTTATTCAGAGCCCCAAACTGAGCAAAAATATGCAATTTGGTGCAGTAGCTGATATTTCTATGGCCAGAAAGTAAGATGTAATTGGAAGTATACAAAAAAAGCCTTTTAAAAATGTCAATCAGACAACAGAAAGCATATAGTAGATTGTGTACAGCAGGTTTTTCAGCAAAGTTTTGATCATATTGATCATTTAAAGGCCTTGCTCATTGCTCATTAATGCAATTTATAGGGCCATGTTGGTATTAGAGGATTGCAAGGGCCCATTGGACCACCAGGAGAAAAGGTAAGTTCAAATGAAACATTGAAAGCACATCAAAAAAACAACCAGTTGCTTTTTTTTCACTAGTTACAAATGTTTTCCTTCATCTGGCAGGAAAAGCAAGGTGTTCCAGGGTACAAGGGACATCCTGGGTCAAAAGGTATACAGGTAAACCTGCAGTATTTTGTGGACATACAGTATTTACTTTAATCTTTTGTTTCTTTATTCATAAATATGTTGTTTGTTGCAGGGCGAAGCTGGTCCTAGTGGGCCTTCTGGTGGCAAAGGATTCCCTGGTTCTCCTGTACGTCCCTTTGTAAACTCACTGACCAGCTTTATCTGCTTTAGAACAATAGCATAGATCACACAGTCTTGTTTCGCTCTACAGGGTCCATCTGGAAGGAAGGTGTGTACTGAAATTGCAGGTGTGATTGTAATTTATATAGCTCTGCTTATCTTTGCCCTGTACCTGAACCAGGTAGGTACAGTGTAGATACAGATCTTATTACAGTCAGACTGACCTGGGTCACCGTCATTTTGCCAAGCAAGACATGTTCATGGATCAACATCTTTTGTTGTTCCTGGGTCAACATTATTGTCCAAAAATATATACCTAACCCTATCCCTACCCCTAAACCTAACCCTACCCATAATTTATCCCTAAAATCAGAGGGAAATGATGGTTGAATAACAAGGGTGTAGAAGTACCTAACTCTGGTTGTAAGGCTAAAATTTACATTTCCTGTAAACTTATCCCTCAGTTCTGATTGGTTGATTTGAATGTTGTTCACTTGGTGATTTCACGTTCACGGACTGACCTGGCAGGCAGTATTCAAATGGTCACAATGAAAAATTGAAAATATGGCATTTAAAATATGATTGATACCTCAAAATATATTAAGTTAGCAAGATATGAATTAAAAAGGTAAAGAAAAGAGAAGTTATGGTGAATTTTTTTTTAGGTCACTTATCAAAAATCGGAAAATACCTTTTTTGTTGTTGTTGTTGCTAAAAACATTTTTCAGGTCTAAGAGTTTTTTTTGTTTTTTTTTAAACCCATTATTTATAAACACCACTGTTTAAAAGTTTTAGGTTAGATATTGATTGATTGCTTGATTGAGTGATTGATTGGGTCTTTTTCTGTCTTTCTTTCCTTTATTTGTTTATTTATTTATTTTTTAACCTCTCTGAAGGTTTCCCAATCTGAGTGGTTCAAAACTTAAAACTTTTATATACTGTATGCAATCTGAACAAACAACAAATGATCATACAGTTTTTTTTTTTTTAATATATGTGTTGAATAAAAACTATATAATATCCACAATATAAAACAGTCACACCCACTCACCATTGAACAGCCAAGGTTCGACCCTTTTTCAAAAAGCTTAATAGAGTTAAATGTGCTTTCTTAAGTATTGTTCATATCAACAGGGTATGAAAGGAGTTCAGGGAATATCAGGACAAAAAGGTGTGAAAGGTCGGAGAGGACCACCTGTAAGTGGAATAGTTTTCCTGACTTTAATTTCACACTTTAACTTTAATTTCACTTTAATGTCATACTTATTTTATTCCTTTTTAAGAGATGATGTGTCTTAATCTGTTTATATCCTGACTCGATTGCATCATCTAACAAGGGAAAACCAGGAATTCCCAGCCAGCAGATACCAGGGCTCAATACTCCACCTCATGCTCAGAAAAGAGGATCACAAAATGTTGGTACAAACTCAAGCAGTCAACCTTGGTTTGTTGAGCACTGAAACACTTTTATTGTCAAATATAGAGGGAAAGGTGGGGTTGGGTTGCAGAAAGGCCTAAGATGAAGGTTTTAATATATTGATCGATTGTCTTTGCACATTCTTTTCAGAAAGCACGGTTATTATCCAGGAAGTCTCGATTTGATGACCCTGAAGATGAGATTGAGGAAGGAACCAAAGACAACCCAGCAACCACCTGCAGAGAGCTGAGTCTCATCCAGCCTCACCTCAGAGATGGTGAGCAGAAAACCACTTGGAACTTCAGACCCAAAAATGTGGCTCTTGTTTTTAAAAATTTAAATAATAGAGAAGGACATTTTTAATTTACTGTCCTGTCCTGTTTATAGGGCTCTACTACATTGACCCAAACCACGGATGTCCGATTGATGCTCTCCGTGTGTTCTGTAATTTTACTGCTGGTGGTCTAACTTGTGTGTCTCCTGTCCAGTCTAAAGTAAGAGGACTTTCACAGTCAGTCTCCTTTGGTGATTCTAAGACATGTAAACTTATGTTTTTCTTTACTCTGAGATGCCTAAAAGTGGGATTAAAAACTGGAAGATATTGTAGACTCAAAATCTGAAAGATATTTATTGTCCATTATTATTACACTTAGTTTCCAATCTTAAAAATGAACGTTCCAAAAAGGATTACACATAAGAACCACTTTTGTATTCCCAATGAACTTTTCAGTAAACCGTTCTTAAAAGAACCATTTTTTCTTAGTGTGAAGAACATTTTAATAATCTAAAGAACCTTTTTCCACTAAAAAGAAACTTTTGTGGAATGAAAAGGTTCCATGTATGTTAAAGGTTCTTCATGGAACCATATGGCAATAAAGAACCTTTATTTTAAAGAAATGTACCAGTCCAGCTAAACACAGAATAATACAATAACATATGGACACAGACACAGAATAACATATGCACAGTTGTTTTGTTGAATATAATACTATATTTGTGTGTACATTTGTGGTGATTTTGTCAGATTTCAGGGATGTGGCTATCAGCGGACAGATCTAAAAAGTGGTTTAGTGAGCTTGACAGAGGCTTCAAGGTAAAGAACTGACTGAATTTCATAAGATGATGTAATTTCTTGTTAATTTACTAACACTGTGTTTTTTGTTGCTATGGAAACTATGCTGTGAATATCATCATTTTTATTAAGAATGGCAGGCATCTTAATGAATGTAATTTTCTGATTATTGCACTCCACAGTTTGAGTACAGAGATCTTAATGTTGTCCAACTACGATTCCTACGGTTGCACAGCAACTCTGCCACACAAAGCATCAGCCTGACATGTCCTAAAAAGCACAGCCCCACTTCTAAACACATGGATACCGCCAAGAGGGTGTTACGCTTACGGGGAGACTCCAATGAAGAAATCCATCCATCCCATGTCATCATATCACAACATGGTTGTGAGGTTAGAAGTAATCTTAGGGCATGTAATTAGTGCAAGACACTTGACAACAACTTTTCTAAATGAGAAGTTTCCAAAAATGGCACATAACCAAACCATGTAAGGTAAAGTAAAGCTATTCTATAACAGGAGGTCACCCAAAAGTATTTCCCATGCCTTATCTTTGCAGGTAACAGCACAGGTGAGGGTTCTGGGGAATTCAGAGCTTCACGGAGGAGACGTGCAACTACTTCCCATAAGAGATGTTCTTTTGCAGGGCGGAGGAGAAACCTGGGAAGGAGATGCGAGCATCATCCTTGGACATTTGTGCTTTTTATAGCATCTTTCCAAAAATAGATGCCATTCACAGAGCACCTGGGAGAAATGCATTCTTACCAGGACATACTGTACAATTAGACTTAGTATTGTATTATTATAGGGTACTTCATGATTTCCAACGTAGCTGAATTTGTGCTCTGGGTTTCAATTTTTCAGATTTGCAGTAGACTGCAATAGTGGTGCAATAACTGTGTGTGTGTGTGTGTGTGTAGGAAGTTTATTTAGACTTGTCTTAGTGGGTTGTGAGTATTTATGATAATGATTTATTTATGCAAAGTTGTAAGAATTTGTTACAAAGGACAATGTGTTTATTAAACCTTTACACTGTGCCTTAATTTTTAAACTGATATTAAATAATAAAAACCTTACAGGGCATTTGTACTTACTGTATGTATATATATATAGAGAGAGAGAGAGAGAGAGAGAGAGATAGATAGATAGATAGATAGATAGATAGATAGATAGATAGATAGATAGATAGATAGATAGATAGAAAGTTCTGTTTCTTCTGAGAAATGGGCCATGAAATGTTCTGTATTTTTTCCATCTTCCTAAATGATGCAATGAACAACCCCTGGATGACAAAAGCGGCTTTTTACTGCTTTTTATAACTAGGCAAAATTATTAATTATACTTATTAACATTCCCTACCAGCACGTATCGCACAGACGTGCTTAATAGGCTTCATTTGTTTTTTTTTTCTGTTTCTGGGGGAATATTATTGAAAGGTTTTGAGATTCATATATTTACTCAACACATTACATCTCTGAGAAGAGTGAGATAACCAGACATTACATAAACTAGGCAACGCTGTAAGGTAGTGATACGGTTACTGTACGTTTACGGTCGAAGCAGCTCGTCCAATCAGATGGCGTTTCGAAGCAGTCTCCGCCCCGGTAGAGACGAGCGCCTGTTGTTTCAGTTGATTTCAAAAAGGACTTTGATTTCAGCCTCAGGCCAGATCCCGCTTGCTGTCACACTGTTCTGGTTCAGTCACACTGATATTGTTCAATCACGCGGCGTCGCCAGCGTCAACATTCACCGAGTTTGTCTTCAGAAAGCGGAATTGATTATTACAGACGTGTGTTTTTAGGAAGAAGCACAAGTAAGTGATCTAAACGTTCGTTTTTTGTCTTTCTTTAACGGAGCATGTAAAACATTTTCTGGTAAATGAACGTCTTTTGTGTACAATAACCGTATCGAGTATCGTGCGTATTTAGTGTCAGTTAAATGCTAGTTCTAAGTACAGACGAATAGTTAAAACCCCTCAAAAATCAACACTGTTAGCGTTAGCTAATTTAGTGTAATGTAGCTACAACTCCGTTTAGGGTTAAAGCTTGAGTCATTTGAATTAACGTTTATTCTATTAACCAACTAACTAACGTTAGGGTCTTTTTTATCTTACTAGTATACTAGTACTTATTTATTTCTAGTAATTAATTAAATAGTGAATAGTAAGTTTGTCACTTATGGTACTTGTCCCTTTTCTACTACTATCCAAATAATGACAATTAACTATTCCTTTGTTACTGATAACACAGCACATTTTTGTTTTTGATTTTTATGAGGATCTGTGGTTTAGGGCTGGGTTTTGACACAAATTTCACGATTCGATTGGCTTCTCATTCACAAGCTTGCGATTCGATTCGATTAACGTTACCGGTTCGATTCAGTATCGATTATTTTGGCTATATAGCAGGTACAGTACATAACAAATTTTCTCAAGGAAAAAAAATCTCTCAACTAATGCGGTAAAATATACATGAGTCAGTTGGTACTACATTACTATAATATTGAAAGTTACAATTGACTGATGTGTTAAAATTACACTTAATTAAGTTTTTAAAATAATAAAGTTACAGTTACATAAAAATATTTCTACTTCAATTCGTTTTTTAAATATAAACATAATGGTGGCTGTCATAAAAACTTGATGGATTTATTCAAACATAAATTAAACATTGAACAGTAAAATTTAGTGCTGGGCGGTATGACCAAAAATGTATATCACGGTATTTTTCAAAATTATACCGGTTTCACGGTACATGACGGTATTTTTTTTCATGCATGACCGGGTGTTAACCATATTTTCTACTGATTGAGAGAGAAAATACTGCAGTATATTGACTTAGAATGCCCTATTTTACTGTCATGATGAGTGAATATTGTAATAAAAAATACCACACTAAATAGTGACTAAACACGACCCCTTTTAATACATGTTAACCAGGAGTCACTCATTTATAATCGCAGCTTCGTCTGATAAAATCAACATGCATCTACACTAGGGATGTAATGATTAACCGCGAGCCGGTTGAAAATCGATTCAAGTATGTGACGATTCAAATCGGTTGAGATGCTAAACAAATCGCGATTCATTTAGGTGTAGGAGTTTATATGAATGCATGTCTGAGGGGAACTTACTGTCTTTAGAAAAGTTTAGATGGTATTTTTTCTTTTCATCTTGCCTCTGTATAATGCATATTAAAGTTCATAAGCTGTGTTTACAGCGGAAACCAGGAAACGCTGTAAGCGCCACCTACTGGCAGAGAGTGAATCTGCGTCTCGTTCAGCACGTCTGCTGTTTCATGCAGATATTTTTATTTATAGTTTCACAAAACTGAAGTCAAACCATTCTGTTTTTGCTTCAAATTTCGAAATTATACAATTTAATTTAGTTTAAAAACTGCTCATGTTGCATGTATGCAGCATCTTTGTTTGGATCAAGATTAAAATGCAGTGGTTGCCTCTAATTTTAAATGGAAAGAGCACAGACAAAGCCTTATTTTGTTTATATGAAGATATTTATTTTATTTGTGTTATTTATTTATTTGATTTGGGGCTTGTTTTAAAATTTCAATGTAGTATTGTTATTTACATTTACATTATATTTAAATTTTGTCATTTAGCAGAAGCTTTTGTCCAAAGCGATTTACAAATGAGGACAATAGAAACAATCAAAACCAACAAAAGGGCAGTGATATGCAAGTGCTATATTAGTATATTATTATAGTGTTATATTTCAATTTCACAAAGAAATGTGCAGCATTTTGTCCAAGCAATAATAAAAGGACACATTTAATTTATAATTTGTCTTAAATCTCATTTTGTACAAAAAAAATAAAAAAATTACACCGACATACACCGGTATTGCGGTATTTTAAAAATTCATATCATAACAAAAATAAACACCGGTATTCGGTATGAACTGGTATACCGCCCAGCACTAGTAAAATTTATAAGGAATATTGTATGGTGTATATATTTAGCAAAATGCCCCTCTCTACAGTAGGGCTGGACGATATGGCCAAAATTTATATCACGATATATTTCTTAATTTCGGTCGATACGATATAATTCCGATATCGATATGAACACTATTTATCTGGAATAGAAATCTTTTGTAACATTATAAATGCCTTTATCATCACTTTTGATCAATTTTAAGCATCCTTGCTAAATAAAATTATAAATTTCTATAATTTCTTTCCCAAAAAAATTATAAAAATTATACTGAATGGAATAGTGTATAATGTTACAAAAGCTTTTTATTTCAGATAAATGCTGATCTTTGGATCTTTCTATTCATCAAAGAATCCTGAAAAAAAATGTACTCAACTGTTTTAAATATTGATAATCAGCAAATCAGCATATTAGAATGATTTCTGAAGGATCACGTGACACTGAAGACTGGAGTAATGATGCTGAAAAT
>NW_015505195.1:682130-697073 GCF_001515645.1 Sinocyclocheilus grahami
ATCTAAATATGTTCTTTTCATTTATGAAGATTTAAGTATGTAGTTTATGCACATTTGTTCAAAACAGCCTGGCAGATTGTTCACAAGATGTAGGCAAAATTTGTATTGTATACAGGAAGGATGCGCGTTCTTATCATTCTTCTGTTGCGCTGCTTATTTATTTCTCTTCAAAGCACCAACTTAAAATGCCTATTTTGGTTTGATTGCTTGTCTCACATGAGAAAATAAATAATTTTGCCTTACTGATGCGGTAGCCTATTTAATGCAGGTGCGGTTCAGGTCGCGGTCTTGATGTCAAACGGGTCGGGTACAGAATTAAATTGGTGCTGGCTGCTGTCGGATAACGAATGGGTCGGGTGTTCTGTTGTGTACTGCGGATGCAGGCCAGGTTTACCTAACAGGACCCGTGCAGGACTCTGCTTTAAACTGCTTTGCGTCTCCGTCAGATAACCTCATGTGCATAATGCGCCATTTATGGTTATTTCCCTAAACCGACACACATCATTTTAGTTTTATTTATTTATTTATTTTTTCAGTTTACGAAAATGTTTTTTGACCAATCGTTTTCGTCTTAGTTTTAGTTTTCGTTTACGAAAATAACCTTGCTGGAGATGGGCTTATTTAAAATGCAAAGTCATTCTCTGCCTGCAGGAGGCGCTTTTAGAGTGATAAAACTAGCGGTTTCCCCAGTAATGGCTGTAATCAAAGCAGCTCCGCTCATGAATGCTACTTTATCAGATCAAATGAAAATGCCATCGAAACTTTTCTGAAGACAGTCGGTTCCCTTCAGAGATACATTCATATAAAACACCCGCCGTGTTATGATTTTGAAACGTGCAGTGCTCATGTTTATTCAAAGTCAAACGGCACAAATAAATAAATGTATGGGAAACTGGTAATGTATATCGGAAGGTATATCACCGTTATTGAAAAAAATTATATCGTGATACATATTGATATTGAATTATTGTCCAGCCCTACTCTACAGTTTATTTTTCTAGCTGACTAATGAGTTTATGGGCACCAAATATGTTTTTCTGAGGTAAATGTGACGTTACAAGCCGTTATATTAATGTCTTTGCGCGGCTGAATGCTGTTTCCGTTCAGATCAAATCACAACAACGTAGGAAACAGATCCGGCGTGACGGAGTTCTATAGTATTTTGTTGCGCCGCGCCACTCGTGTCCGGTGTAGACACGGTGTAATATTGGTTTTGCTTTGTTTCACAGAACTAATCGTTGCCTGGGTTGCGTACGTATGTGTGGGGCAGAGCTATCAAAATAGGGGCGAGACCCTTTTGGGGTAGGGGCGTGTTTGTTTTGGTGATTTCAAATGTCAAGATTGGTTACCAGAAATTGCTTACCCCACCTTTAATGTGGAGGAGATGATTAGTTCACATGTGCCTCGTGCTGCTGCGTCTGTTGAACTGAGGTGCTACAGCGATCTGTCACTCCACATTAAACAACGCCAAAACGGCATTTATTGTTTGAATACTGCAATACAATGGACAGAATTTGAAATCTGAGACTTTGTTTCATATTAAAAGTACCAACGCACAATGCTTATTGCGATATATTGGATGGGAAGTGCCCTTCAACGTTCGGTCCATTAACTGAAAACAGGCTAGACTAATCGATTCTTGGGATTTAAGAATCTATATCGTTCTGTAAAAATGAGAATCAATTAATATTGAGATATCGATATTTTTTTACCCAGCCCTACTGTGGTTTCAGATATCAACTACTCATCTAGCCTGACTAATACTGTATTCAGGTTATTTTGATACCAGTTAGGATCACAAGGGAGACTATTCCTTAGATAACCTTACTTATTTCTTAGTTGCTAACAAAAATCTTCATGTGTTATATTCAATGACTAGTCAGAATGACTACTTTTAAAGTTCAATTAAAATCTTACTAGTAATAATAATAATAATAATCTTACTGATGCAATCAAGATTAACATTCTTAGAATTGTGTACTTTAAATTGCTATGAATTCAATTACACTCCAATGCATAAGAATGAAATTTGCTCTTGGTGTTGGGTTTTCAGCAGCAGGATGGTGAATGAGGGTGCTGGCGGCCCACGCAGTCGCAGGGGGTCTCATAAGGTGGTTCCGTCCTCAGACCAGGATGGCACAGGAGTTGAAAGAGCCACAGGAGAGGTGCCCTGCCCCAGTAAAGGTGAGACTGAATCCCTAAACAAGAAAAGTGCAGAGTATTCAAATTAGGTGGAGGCAAAACAGTCACATTAAGATTCAAATGAATAGACAGAGTTCCTCTTTTCTTAGGTCTAATGTAGGTCATTCAACTCTCACCCATTGGAATCAGTTGCAACATGTTTCACTCAGTGTCCTTACTATTTACATTACGTTACAACTTGTACAACTCATCATTTATATGACACTGTCATACAAAAGAGTACATACCTTTGATATTTTTCATTTGCAGGCTCAACAAGATAATTTTTTTCTTTGCCTGGTCTGTTTAGGAGTTTTCAGTGAGGAAAAAAATATAATTGATTTTATGTGGTAGAAAATATTATTAATTAAATGTTAATTTTCCTTCAGGTAAAAGGTTTTTAATTTGCGATAATAACTGAAATAATAACCTTTTTTGTATTGAGGTCTTAATTGAGCTGTGTAATCATATATGCATTAAAGGGGTCATATGATGCGATTTAAATTTTTCCTTTCTCTTTGGAGTGTTACAAGCTCTTGGTGCATAAAGGAGATCTGTAAGGTTGCAAAGACTAAAGTCTCAAATCCAAAGAGATATTCTTTATAAAAGTTAAGAGTCAACCACACCTACCTAAAACGGCTCATTCTAACACGCCCCCACATGTCTATGTCACTATGTGGGAAGATTTGCATAACGCCGCCCAAATGTTCACGCAAAAAAAGAAGAGTACGTTTTTTTATATTTAAATAATTTGCCACTGA
This sequence comes from Sinocyclocheilus grahami, assembly GCF_001515645.1. NCBI lineage: Eukaryota > Metazoa > Chordata > Actinopteri > Cypriniformes > Cyprinidae > Sinocyclocheilus > Sinocyclocheilus grahami. The sequence continues at coordinate 685,073 of NW_015505195.1, forward strand.
TGATTCAAACGCGAGTTTTGAGCAGTGTAGAGTAGGCTTGTTGTTTCTCCGATCACAAATGCAGACATGGTTTTATGTTTATGCAGTGCGATACGCAGTATAAGTCATTATAATCAGTAATTATGTCCCCACTGGATGCAACAAATGCCTCATTTGTAATGGGATTTATTGGTTTTGTCTCGTCCTGCTGGGAGACGGCATCACAGTATGATAAGGGGCGTAACATTTCTGTCACACGCTTGAGGTATTCGGCCAATCACAACGCACTAGATAGCTGGCCAATCAGAGCACACCTTGCTTTTTTAGAACGATGAGCTTTATAAAAATCGACGCGTTTCAGAAAGGCGGGGCATAGAGGAGAAACAATAATGTGCATTATATGGAAAATAATGTGTTTTTTGAACCTTAAACCGCATAAACGCATTGCTAAAAAGAACATTATTTTGTGTATTTGGTGTAATGTCATATGACCCCTTTAAAGAAGAATGAGGAAACAATGGCCATGACACATTCATGTCATGGTAGTGAAAGCATCAAGCTAAATTCTAGGCTTATGAACAGACTGCCATGTGATTTGCCGTGTGACCTGATTGAGAAATTGCCATATCCTGCCCAGTACTGTTATCAATGATGCAGTCATTCCCATTAACTCAGACATGATGACACTGAAAATGCTAGAGTAGTGTTTCATTGTGCAACCTCACTGCCAAATAGATTCAGGTTAATTTCATAAGATGCTTCACAGTGTAGCGTTTGAGTTAGTGTTAGTGGTTTTTAAAATTATATTTTGAAAATTTAATTTATAAAATATCACATTTTAGGGTTTTTTCAGTGGGATATACTATAGTGCATTTTGTCAAAAGTCATCAGGTTGTACACTTACTATTAATTCATTACCTCTTAATAATCTCCCATAGATTGAAATTAAGACATTGCGTTCCTCTCTGTCTTTCTTTTTACTGCATTTTAAAACTATTAATGAATTGTAATATATTTAAGTCTAGTCCATTCATTGGCTATGGGCTTTGCCTTTGACATATGTATCCATCAATACTAATGTAAAGTCTCTCTTTCCTAAGTGAAAATGACTCTTTTTCAGTCTTTAATTCTACGAAGATTAAATGGGGATTCATATTTGTATTTATATTGAATTGTAAATATTGTATCTTCATTTGGGTAAAACCTGCTGTCACCATTATATTCAGTTTAGTTATATATACCCACACAGTCACTCTTTGTCTGGTCACAGTTATGTGTATGTGTTTGCTAACACCTGTCTGCCCGCTCCTTTTGGATTTATTATTAAACTTTGTTGTGTGGAACTTTATTCATTTGCCTTCATCTGTCTGCCAGCAAACACTGTGACAGATAACCGGACCAATAAAAATGGATTATAGTGCGCGATTTGCTGCGATTGCCCGAATAAAGACTTCTACCTTCTCGCTGTCACCTGCCCTTTTGACGATGAGACCCTGAAGTCACTGTTCTGGATCGGGGCAAATTACCATCGCCCCATTGACCTCCCGGACTCCATGGCACTGAGCTGGATCATTCAGTGTCTGGAGAGCATCCGCCCCCTATCCAAAACACAGCACGAACCAGAGCCCAGCCAGCCATTACCACCCAGCTGCACGGAGGGTCTGCCTGAGCCCACCGCAGATGGAGAGCCCGAGGCAGCGCGAGGAGAAGCGACTGCGCCTGCCATCGCCCCGGAGCCAGAGGCTGTCGATGCGGCTGACCAGGTGTGTGAGCCAGCAACACCGCACGTGCCAGAGGGGATATTAGTAGAATATGAAGGGATGGATCGAAGCCCCGCCCACGCTCCCACCACTGAGGGTGAGCCACCACTGGCCTCTGGAAATGTTGTGGATTATTTCCTGGATTGTCCTGAATCGTCTGTCTTCCCGCTGGTTCCGTTCAGCCCTGCCTCTCCTTAGTCTTCTGAATATTCAGTATCTTCTGAATCTCCTGAGCCTCCTGTGTTCCCTCCCAGCCTCCCTCTCCCACCTCCTCTCCATATATCTGCCAGTTCTTTTGCCCTGTCTTCGCTGGTTCCTGTAAACCTCTCAGCTCACCCTCAGTCAGCGCCATCCTGGAGCCTCTTCTCGCTGTGGGTCTTTCAGTCTCCAGCTCCACCTTGGCGTGAGGATCCCCTGTCTCCGCCTCTGGTCTCCAAGGCCTGGATTCCACCTCGGCCCTTCGACCCGTCGGCTCTGCCTTGGCTCCTAGCTCCCTCATCGCCACCATGGCCCGTCATCCCACTGGCTCCCTCGTCCCTCCAGCTCGTCCGTTGTCAATCGTCATCTCCAGAGGATTTCCCTCCTCCGGCTGCACTTAGGGCTGGACAATAATTCAATATCAATATGTATCGCGATATAATTTTTTTCAATAACGGTGATATGATTTTTAAAAACATTTCCGATATTTCGATATACATTACCAATGTTTCCCATACATTGATTTATTTGTGGCGTTTGACTTCGTTGAATAAACATGAGCACTGCACGTTTCAAAATTTGGCTCCTAGCTCCCTCATCGCCCCTCATCCCACTGGCTCCCTCGTCCCTCCAGCTCGTCCGTCGTCAATCGTCATCACCAGAGGATTTCCCTCCTCCGGCTGCACCTAGGGCTGGACAATAATTCAATATCAATATGTATCGCGATATAATTTTTTTCAATAACGGTTTGTGTAATATTTAAATTAGTTTGATGATCTGAAACATTAAAGTGTGACAAACATGCAAAAAAATAAGAAATCAGGAAGGGGGCCAACACTTTTTCACACCACTGTATATAATAATAATAACAATAATATAATATTAGCATTTAAATTAAAAACATTTTATACTAATGTAAAATATTGACATTGTCTACAGATTCTTTGTGGGAATATTTACTTTTTTATGATTTGTTGGCCACATGACAATAGATTTAAAATATCAAAATGTATTTTAATTGCCAAATTTAAAACTTATTGTGTATTCGAGTCATCATGTGAATTGTATAATGTATTACTAAATGTAATAGATTCAGACTAAAAAAAAAATATATTTTTTCACTTTGTTTTTAGGGATCAAATGTTTCGTGCTTTAGATTGTCTTGCACTGCTTGATGTAGGTGCTTGTAAACGTTACAGGAAGTGTAGAAAGAATAGGGAAGGATGTGGTTGTCAGCCAGGGGCAGTGAGGTTTGGGAAAATATGATGTCCTTGTTTGTAACACATCTTCTATACACTTTCCTAAAAAATACATTTTGTTGTAGTCATATGATTGAACTTTAGAATTTATTTGAATTACAGACCTTCAATGTATTGCGTCATCAGTTCCGTTTCAGTTCAGTTCAGTCTGCGAAGAAATTTTATATCCCAAAAAGTTTCTTTGACATGATCTTCATTTGTCTCCTTTAAGAGCAGCTGCAGTCAAAACAGCATGACTATGACCGCTTGAGTTATCACATGAGACCTGATTCTCTGGCTGAATTGCTGTTATCTTGTGGATATGATGTGTTGAGCTTCATAATACCTTCTGGAAACCTTAGAGACTGCTACACTGTGTCTTTACTGTTTTGCTGTTTTTTTTCAGCATTTAAAGACAGACCTGATGAGGCAGTTCGACACCCAAGTCAATGAATTCATGGACAGTCTGATAGAGGAATCTGCTAGTCTGGTTTCCTCCCATGTCAGCACAGTCTTTCCTCTCTCAGATAAGGAGAAAAGCAAACTCAGGTACTGAAAGCGCAGTGACTGTGATTTCACCAAGTACAACATGTTCCTGGATCAACATCCTTGTTGATCCTGGAACAACATTCCTATCAACCAATCAGAATTGAGGGATAACTTTTCAGGAAATATCTGTTTTAGGCTTACAATCAGGGTTAGGTGCTTCTACACCCTTGTTAATCAGCTATCATTTCACACTGTTTTTAGGAATAAATTATGGGTAGGGTTAGGTTTAGGGGTAGGGATTGGGTTAAGTCTATATTTTTGGACAGTTATGTTGATCCAGGATCAACAAAAGATGTTGATCCAGGAACATGTCTGTCTTGGCAAAATCACGGCGACCCTGAAAGCATGCAAAAACCAGATTGCAATGAGTGCCATAGCTGGCTAGTACACTTCAGTGACTGTGATTTCGCCAAGTACAACATGTTCCTGGATCAACATCCTTGTTGATCCTGGAACAACATTCCTATCAACCAATCAGAATTGAGGGATAACTTTTCAGGAAATATCTGTTTTAGGCTTACAATCAGGGTTAGGTGCTTCTACACCCTTGTTAATCAGCTATCATTTCACACTGTTTTTAGGAATAAATTATGGGTAGGGTTAGGTTTAGGGGTAGGGATTGGGTTAAGTCTATATTTTTGGACAGTTATGTTGATCCAGGATCAACAAAAGATGTTGATCCAGGAACATGTCTGTCTTGGCAAAATCACGGCGACCCTGAAAGCATGCAAAAACCAGATTGCAATGAGTGCCATAGCTGGCTAGTACACTTAATTCTCTTCTCTTTTCTGTCATTCAAATTTGCTTGAATTCAATGCATTTGTGATTTCTTTCCCATTGCGTGATCTTGGCACATGACTAGCATGCCAGTCTATCAGCGTAATGCTTTTATCTCATATTCTTTTTTGCCTTTTTCTTTTTCCCCTGTTGTCTAACCCTTTTTATCTTCCTCTCTGCTCCTGTAGGCATACGCGACCTCCCCAAGGCCAAAGCAAGCAGTTTGTGATCCGTCGATCCCTATTAGAGTAAGTCATGGGTAATCTTGCTGAAACCTGTCCTGATATGTGTGAGATTTGTTTATAATAATAGTGCTTATTAAACTATTTTTCTGCAGTGATCTCTTCGAGGTGAACCACATTCGCACCATCTATCACATGTTCATCGCCCTCCTCATTCTCTTCATCTTCAGTACACTCGTCGTGGACTTCATAGATGAGGGCAGGTTAGAGCATTCACAATTCATCAACACTTTTGGAATCCGTTTTGCTTTAGTTTTTAAAAAAAAAGCAACCTTCTTGTAAATGTGAAAGCTCTGACCTTGCCAGCAGTGTGGTGTCATGTATTCATAATGGTTTTGTTTTTGCCAGAATATAAAGAGATATATAAATCTGCAAAAATGTCAACAATTCTGTGTTTTTCTGTCAATATGGGGTGATGTGTACATTGAGGAAAAAAAATTAACTTAAATGAATTTAGCAAATGGCTGCAATATAACACAGAGTGAAAAATTTAAGGGGGTCTGAATACTTTCCGTACCCACTGTATATATTTTAAGGCTTGGTAAATGTGATGTTGAAATCTTGTGTAAGTGTTGAGTAACTGTGACACAGTTTTTTTTCTGTGTCGTTTCAGGTGCTTGGGTGTTTGTTTTATGCATATTACATATTCGTGCGGCTGTGCATCCCTCAGTTCCGCAGTATCAGTATGCAGCTCTTTGATCTGAGGGCCATGGTGTTGTGTGTCTTCAACTCTATACTGCCAGGTAGAATGTCATATTTAAATGTGGCACATCTTTAGATTACTTTATACTGATAAGATGTCTAAATAAGAAGAGTACACACTGAGAATGGTCACAGATGTAGTAAAAAAAAAAGTATAAAAATGAATGCAATTTGTGTAAAGGTGGTGTTCTATATCTGTAGGAGTGCTGGTGCTATTCTTGGCGTTCTTTGCCTTTCTGCATTGCTGGCTTAATGCATTTGCTGAAATGCTACGATTTGGAGACAGAATGTTTTATAAGGTAAGGTTTTATAAGGGTTATATGTTCCACATGATCAGATATCTTTTGTTTAAAAGCAGATGTTGCCATTATATGATTATTCATTGAAAAATGAAAATGCTTTTTCTCTAGGACTGGTGGAACTCCACTTCATTTGCTAACTATTACCGCACATGGAATGTTGTAGTACATGATTGGCTTTATTACTATGTCTACAGGGACTTCCTGTGGGTAAGTCATAAGTTGAAAATGTTACAGAATACAATATAAAAGATTCTAGTTATTCTTTATAAGACTAGTTATTCTAAAATACATTATTCTTTATTGAATGATTATAATTCGTTTTTTATATAATTATTATAATTAATTTTTATTATCATTTTTATACATGAAGTTTCGATTTATTTTTGTATATTTTATTTATATTTAATCCGCTATATACAGAATCTGCACTTTGAGTGCACTCTTTAAAGAAATCATCCAAGAATTACAAATGACTGAAAAAGACATGGAAATTCATTGGTGTAAACAGTGTTTCAGATTGGACCTTGACGATTGTACTGTATTTTATTAAACAATCTGTTTTTGGTTTATTTGAATGGACTCAAGCTAAACCATGTGTGATCATCCATGTCTACAGATGACACAGAAGCGATTCCGTGCAGCGGCCATGTTGGTTGTTTTTACGGTGTCTGCTGTGGTGCACGAGTATGTTCTGGCCATCTGCTTTGGCTTCTTCTACCCTGTCTTGTTCTGCATCTTCATGTGCTTTGGAAGTAAGAACCTAATTTACTACAAGAGCATGTCAAATATCCCTGCTGAAAAAACCGATAGTCTTAGCTGGTTTTACAGCTGACCAAGCTGGTGTTTACCCTGCAAACAAGCCTTTACAGGGCCCCCAATGGTCTGCCAGCGCAGGGCCCCTGAGAATTTGCTCATTGGCAAAACGTTGGCCCCTTAGCGCTGGTCCTGCACGGGCAGCCCTCACTTAGCCACCAGGAAGCCCTCACTATGCCCACACAGGCCCTGCACTATTAATCTACAACAATACATCTGTTTCGCTTTAAATACTTTCCAGCTACTATAACTTAAAGGAACACTCCACTATTTATGAAAATAGGCTCATTTTCCAACTCCCCTAGAGTTAAACAGTTGAGTTTTACCGTTTTCGAATCCATTCAGGCGATCTCTTAGACCGTTAGCATCTCGCTCCAAAATGACTCTTCTGTAGTTACATATCCATATCGGCCTACAAAATCGCAACTTTTCATTTTCCGTCAGTCTTAGTACACGATGTAACTACAGAAGAGTCAAGTTTTAAATAGGAAAAATATAGAAACTCTTTGGTCATTTGAGCGAGATGTTAACGGTCTAAGAGATCGGCTGAATGGATTCGAAAACGGTAAAACTCAACTATTTTACTCTAGGGGAGTTGGAAAATGAGCCTATTTTCAAAAATAGTGGAGTTTTCCTTTAAGTCTTTGGGAAAAACAGTTGTTATACATCTGAAAATGGATGCAGTCACCACATAACTAATGTCTGTATTGTCCGTAGTCAAAGTGATTTCAAATAAATGTATTAAATAGAAAACATTCAGTTTAGGTTAATACAGCTACATATAGCCAAAAATGTAAATACACAAGTACAAAAAAGTAAGGCAAACAAAGCAACGTGAGACTGTAGGATTTCGTCATATGAAAGTTGATGTGTGCGAAAGTCTTATCTGTATTTCATCAATGTCCAAACACTGTCCATAGCTGAAGTTTACTGATAGCAAAATGAATAATCCAACCTCTCGTAATGAAAACATGCTCAAACACCAGACTCTTCCTAACCAGGAACAATCAAAAAAAGTCCAGACTATGGTCCCACGTCGAAAAGAACTTTATATCCATATTCATACTGGACCATGATGTGGTAACCTCACCAATAAAGAGTCCTTCTAAAATGCATACAAATACACTATCTTAAACTCTTAGCATCAATCCAAACATAGGACATACTTACATGTAACATCTCTGCAAAAAACATCAGCAATGTACACTTTAAAAAAAACAACAACTCCTTACTTTAGACTGGGCTTGAAATGACACATTTGCCAACCAGGACACAGCACAATGTATTTAGCAGGTGAGCCATGCTGGCTACTTCTGCTAGCTATTGCTAACTCCCTCTTCTTTGTAATGTTTAATGGCGGTTGGCATCCATCGTAATTGGTGCATTACCGCCACCATCTGTTCCGTACTAACTCCCTCTACCCACATGGCTTTACTTAAAGGGGTCATATGATGCTTTTTTTTTAAAGATCATTATTTTGTGTATTTGGTGTAACGGAATATGTTGACATGCTTTAATGTTCAAAAAACACATTATTTTTAAAATACTGTACATTATTGTAGGTCCTCTATGCCCTGCCTCTCTCAAACACGTCGTTTTTCTACAAAGTCCCTCCTTCCGACAAACGCAGTCTGCTCTGATTGGCCAGCTGACCCAGTGCATTGTGATTGGCCGAACACCACAAGCACTCGTCGGAAATATAATGCCCCTTACCATAATCGCGAGCTTCATCTTTCAAAATAAATGTAAAGACCGTAAATGTCATTAGTTTTACCATCAGTTCAAGTTGCGTGACCGACACAGTGATGAAGCTGGTATGTGTTTGCAGTTCACAAGCCACGGTTAAGACGGCTGACTCCACTGTGATGTTACCCTGTCTCTCTCTCGCTCTCTCTCTCACACACACAAGCGCGTGAGCACACACACACGATGCGCAAAACTCCGCATTTTAAGTCAATAGCAAATACTTAAACTAATAACAAAACAGTAGCTGATTCAGAAGCACCAGATTGTCATAGCAAAGTCAGAATTACCTCCTCTTCTAGGTTCACGAAATGGTCATCCATAAAATGCATTGCTGTTCTGTTGTAAGTAATCTTAAAGATTCCTAAATGCATCTACTTCTGGAAAGCCAAATAAAGTGCTTTTGCTTTCGCCTAGACACACACAGCGTCTCCCTGACTGCATCAACACTAACTGCGGTTACTGAAACCAAGCCTTCTTTCTTTGCGTGCACATTTGGACAGCATTACGCAAATATTTCTACATAGTGAGGTAGATATGTGGGGGCGTGTTAGAACGAGCCGTTTTAGGGGGGCGTGGCAGAGTCTTAACTTTGATAAAGAATATCTCTTTGGTTTTGAGACTTTAGTCTTTGCAACTTCAGGGATCTTATCTATGCACAATCAGCTTGTAACACTCCAAAGAGAAAACTTGAAATCGCATCATATGACCCCTTTAAGGAAACCTAAAACACACTAGCACCCCTAGTGGTAAGGAAGAAAACTGCCCACAAAATTCTTATTAATAGGCTCGTGTCGGTTACACCTCAAATATGGCTTGTGAGATCCACTTTCCTGCAAAGGTTAGCTCCAACTTTGATCAAACTCACCCAACTGTGATTTTCTAATGATCCTGAAGACACTGATTAGCATGCTCAGGTGTGTTTGATTAAGGTTAGAACTAAACTCTGCTGGAAAGTGGATCTCGTGAGCCAGATTTGAGGATCCTTGCATATATGAAACAACAGATTCTGAAAAGGCCTCTTTTGGTTTGAGCCATTCCACTTCAATTGAGTGGCTAAAAAAATGGCCAGTCAATGTTATTTGTATTCTCCTAGTTGCATTACAGGGCTGTCTACACAAAACCTGCATGGGCCCAAAGGATACAAAGGATGGTCCAGTTGCTCTGGGCCATCATGGGATTAATGTGGACAGTCCGCTAGTGTGGCCTGCTCACAGAGAGCCTGGACTGATTGACATGACAGAGCCTGAATATGAAAATCTCTTATCCTCTCATATTTCTCTTAGTGGTGTTTAACTTCATTCTTAATGACCGGAGAAAAGGGCCGATCTGGAACGTGATCATGTGGACTGCGCTGTTCTTGGGTCAGGGGGTTCTCATCTGCCTGTACTCTCAGGAGTGGTACGCACAGCGCTTCTGCCCCATTCAAGAGGTAAACTAAGTTTTTATGCCTGGTGGGTTCATCTGTGAATATAGTTTGTGAATTTATTCATATATTTGTGGTTTCTTTTTGTTTCCTCAGCCTTCTTTCATAGACTTGCTAAAGCCTCGATCCTGGACTTGTTCTCCATAGACTAACACTGCTGTAGATGCTCACTAAAGCCACACCACCAGCCACAAGATGAATGGGATTTATACTCTACTTGTTCTGGAACTTTTTTAGCATTCTGTAGGTATTGCACTCTGACCAAACAAAATGAAAAGTGACAATCTTACTCTATAATCATGAAGACACCGTTTTATAAAGAGGCCTTAGATATTTGATTTGTTTAGATCTTAATATTTATGAAAACATCTGTAATAGAATGTCTATAATGTGCATTTTGAATATTTTGGTATTTCCTTTTAAATGTCTATGTGACGGTCTAGTTAGCATTATGTCTGATCTGGAGATTCTATTTTTTAGAAGCCTCTGTGATGTCCTAAATTTGAGATCAGATTATACAGTAAATGTGTTTTGTTTACTGCCACTTCTTAGATATCCTTAGATATTGTGTTTTGATATTGTAGTGTTATTCCAGTACTGCAGAGGCCATGGATATGGGGTACATTTTAACCAGTTTTTGCCTGGACTGCACAAAATCATAGAATGTTTACAAGCGGGGTTGAGAATTCTAAAACCCTAATGGATTTAAATTATGTGCCATACTGCTGTGAATTTTTTTTTCTTTTCTTTTTTTACTTTTTACTCCTAGACTTTTAATTAAAATGAAGATGATTTGGGCGGAAATTCTCCATTCTGCCAGTTTTATTTACTATAGTTACTGTTTGAAGAGTTAGACTTGTAGTCTGAACCTAAGAGGTCTGGAAATTTGTACTTAATTTTTTTTCCCCTTTCCATAGAGCTAAACTAATTAGATACTAATTTAAAAGCCATGCTTTAGGACATATTTATTACAAAATAGGGTATCAAATGTTTTGAGGTTTTGCAGCTGACTGCACTCATGTGATCATTACTAATGGTTTTCAAGCACAATCCCTTTATTAGTTACACTGCCAGAGTATGCAGGGTATTTATTGTAAAAAAAAAAACATCATAAAGTCTAGGCCTTTTTGAATGTCATTTATCAGTGCACAAAAGAGTTGAGTGAATACTCTCTCCAGTTCCACAAAATTTATGAGACTGTCTGTATAATATTTTAAAAACATACTTGCAATAGCTGTGGCGACCGGCAGGTGGTGATGGAGAGTTGAATGTTAGAACTACTGTATATTTGCACACAGCATTTTATTTCTTTATGGCACCTGCCATGTAAATGCTCAGTTGTAATTTCCAGAATAGTCAATGACTGTATTTTTCATCACAAAAAAAGTGAAAAATATTTTAAAATCTAAACGGATGTCACATTTTAAACAAATTTTCATAATTTATCTTGTGAAATGTTCAGTGTGTAGCCTGTTCCACCATGCTTTGCAATGGACAATTAAACAGTTTAACTGACTATAGTGGTTTGCTTTTTATACACTATGTACCATGTTGTATATTGATGAGATATCAGTTAATATCAGGCTAATGTTTTATGTGACTTGACTGTATACAATCATGTGAGAAAAGTGAGTTGAAATGTTATTTCTTTACAGATCAAAATCATGTTGCAGAAATGAAAGCTTATTGTAATATCAAGACTATTATATTTTGTCATTGTTGTCGGTAGAGCTAAAAATTAAATTAGGAGCAAAACCGAGATTGTGTTATATTAGTCTTTTGTTAATATTTTTAATTCGTTTATATTTTAATATTTTCCGTTTCATTTGAAAGTTTTAGTAATTTTGTTGTTTTTCTCTATCATTTTAGTTTTTAAAATGTCTCTAGTTTTTATTTTGAGTTATTTTAGTACATCATGTTAAACTAAATGAAAATAAGAAAATTTGCTTTGGCAACTAACTGAAATGCTTTTTTCCCCCCCAGTTCATGTTTACTTCATTTCAAGTAACGAAAATATATATATTTTTTAATATGGTTTTGGTTTTAGTTAACTATAACAACCCTGCTATCAGAGCTTGTAGTATTAAATATATTGATATACAAGTGAAGTAGCCTTCTATGCTTTAAAATGCTTTAATAACATAGGACTCTTCAATAACACCTTTTTATTTTTATTATTGTACTGTTTACATTACTCAGTTATTGTCCGTAAGATGTTATTCATTGCACATTATGAATCAACAATTCTCTTAATTTTTGCTTATGTTAATAT
>NW_015505195.1:697962-698571 GCF_001515645.1 Sinocyclocheilus grahami
TTGGTCACTGTCTGGTCACCTTCCATTAGGACCTGTCTTTGAAGAGTATGACGGTGTGCTGTTGCTGTATGTTCGGACCCAGTATGTGTCGAGCTGTGTAATATCATCAATAACACCATTCGAGGTGGAGTACCACTGAAATTAGTTTATTGTGAAACTCTTGATATAAGCATTGTCCAAATGACAAAGTAGTGTGCTGTCACTTAAAACGATCCAAAATGCTTCTGAGATGTGCGTGTAAACATTGTCAGTAACGGTGATACATCATCTTCTCTTTAAAATGAATGTTTTGGTTAAAAGTATTTAGAGATTCCTGCTGAAAAGTATTTTTATACTTGTTCGGTACCTGCTCGGACCACCTTAGCCCCTAGTGTAAAAGTATTTAGTTAAGCAGTATTAAACAGTATGTGTAAAGACACATAATTGCCACTTCAGAAGCATTTCTGTGCCATCTTTGCAGTGTAAATTTCCCATTTGATGTAGAGGATTATGGTTGTATAAGGGCAGTGACTGAATTGAGAAGGGGAAGTTCAGACGCAATGCTCTCCTAACTGTAGAAATGCAATCTGATGGCTGTTATTTGATAGGGACTGGCATTTATTGTCTCTT
>NW_015505195.1:698581-698881 GCF_001515645.1 Sinocyclocheilus grahami
GCAACATAACCGGGACGCCACCGGGCAGAACTGCCGCCGCTGTCGCTGCAGCAAACATCATGCTGGATCCAGGAATCAATGTTTTCACCCTGCATTCAGGTATGAGCCCATTCAGGTGTTCATTTAGCATGTTTGAGTCACTGCACACATGCTTATCAGAGTCGGTGAAGTGTGGATGTGCTCTCCGGTTTAGAAGGGTCCGTCAGGATCAGCGGAAGTACTCCAGGATGTGTTGCAAATTCTAGTGTGCTGCCGATCTAGACAGTGCTATTTTGACATGACAAATGCGTTCGAACACTT
>NW_015505195.1:700632-701085 GCF_001515645.1 Sinocyclocheilus grahami
TATCGGCAAGATGTGATATTGTCTGATAATTGGCATTTTTTAAATCATCAATATTGGCTAATCAGTTTTTCTGTTTGGCCAATGAGTGTCAGATATGGTACTTGTATTTCGACAGCAATGACTTTCTTTTTAGTCATGTTTTAACAAGTTCTTTATTTGTGAAAAATACTATGATAGGATTACAAATTTAAGAACTTATCTAACGTATACTTTTTTGTTTTTTAAAATCAAGTTTAGTTTTTTATATTGGTTTATTTTAAAATTATTATTATTATAAGAAATGTCATGTAAAATTTCATTTCAGCATGTATTTTTAACTAGGCGATCTTTAAAAGAAATGTGTGATATCAGTCACCCTGCTCTCTAAGATAGCAGCATCGGCCATTTAAAATATTACAGGGGTCCTAGTATGCTTTTTCACTTTTTCAACTTTAGTAAGTCTGTAATGTTGCT
>NW_015505195.1:702577-703412 GCF_001515645.1 Sinocyclocheilus grahami
ATGCACATCTTCATTTTGTTTCTGGTAAGCAGGCATAGTGCTGCTGTAATTGAGTTGTAATTGTGTTACATAAATCTTTTTGTATCTTTTTGTTTTTATCTCAGTTTGTCCTGAAGGATTAAATGGACAGCACTATGACACGTGTGAAATTCCCAGGATATAAGATGATAGGAATTAAGGACTAAATTGGTTTAAACAATCCATTTTTGATAGGAGATTGTTTTATAAAGTAGTCTCAGACTTTTATTGTGAAGACCTGATGGGACCCCCTTGGCTCAAGGTTCGATTTGGTTGTTGATGCACCACTAGAGGTCATTAGAACGCCACACTTTTTTTGGCACTCTGCTCAAACAGAGTATCAATGTTCATTATAGTTTTTTAACATGTCTAGTTGATAATACACTTGTCAGTTGTGATGTGGATGGATACTCATCTATGTCTCTCTGTTGTGAAAGTGGGTGCCTGTGCTCTCCTAGCCATCCTCTAATCCTAATCATTTTAACAGCATTATCCGGTTCCATCCTTTTCATTGCGTCCTTATTAATGTCTGGATTAGATGACGCACTGGAGTAATTCTTCTGTGTTGAGGCAGTGATGGAGATAACAAGGAACACTTCAGTTCAGCAACTTTCTCCGTTGCCATTCTTCAGATCAGTAATTTTCAATGTCTTTCTCTCTAGACCAGTCACTGTGCTGTATCTGTTAGCTGTTTTCAGCTCTTTTTGGCCCTGGTTTGATGTGTGATGATGCAAGTGAGTCATTGAATTAGTGCTTTGAACTGATTCATTGAAACGGGCAGTTTGAAAGAACTGATTCATGGACATTTAAAACAGTT
>NW_015505195.1:703437-722908 GCF_001515645.1 Sinocyclocheilus grahami
TCGTCGTCTTTAATACAGTTAAAATATCTCCAAAAGCAGTTTATGACCCAATAAAAACCCTGTTTGGCTTTTCATACTTGGTCACACACACATCAAAGTAGTTCTAATGAATCCCAGTTAAATCCCATCCACAAAGCGTCTGTAGCTGTATGAGTACTGTGATATGTCTTGGAACGAATAGTGAGTAATCCCACAATTCAGTAGTGAAATCAGATGGGACAGAGGGGAGATTAGGGTTAACCCAAGAGACCTGCATTATCATCAGAGTGAGATGTGTCCTAGCATCTGCTTAGTTCAAATGTCATCCTTCCCGTTCCCAGCCTTTGTGCATTTTTCCGTTGTGATTGTGAAGGTTGTTTTTGTTTATTTTGTGCGTCATGTTCACGCAACTGAAAGTTTCTGAAATGCAGTGTTCCGTTTCACTAATAAAATTAATTCACTGTGTTATATCACGATATTATCACACCCTTGAGCTGTAGTACAGCTCATTTGGTATTGATAACGGACAACGTCAAACGTGTTATGATCTGTCAAGTACAGCATAATTAAATCCACTGGCAGGTTTGTCAACACCCAACAAGTAGTTAAATTGATGACGCCTCCTTAGCGCTATTGAGGTCATGATGCATGTTCAGGCAGGACCTTCACAGCCTGCCAACACTTCCTGTTTGCAAGACCACTTGGCTGATTCAATCCATCCGTCTCATTTACTCTCCATAAACCCTAATGGGTATAGTCCACCAGGCTCATTAAATACTGAAGGCTTATGCTGAGTTAATGCAGTCACCCTCACTTGGTGATGTGGTTGGCTTAACTACCACGGTTTATTTTCCTTAGAAAATGTGTATTCTAAAAGCTTTCATCAAAATGTCTTCAAATGACTGTTCTCACATGCCATATGAAATACAGTTCATGTACTACACTCTTAAAAATAAAGGTGCTTCACGATGCCATAGAAGAACCTTTTTGTCTAAATGGTTCCATAAAGAACCTTTAACATCTGAAGAGCCTTTCTGTTTCACAAAAGGTTCTTTGTGGTGAAAGAAGGTTCTTCAGATTATAAAAAGGTATGAAAGAGATGGTTCTTTAAAGAACCTTTGACTAAATGGTTCTTTGCGGAACGAAAAATGGTTCTTCTATGGCATCGCTTGAAGAACCTTTTGAAGCACCTTTATTTGTAAGAGTGTAGGTTTTGCTTGTTTAAGTAGGCTCTTTTTAGACCTGCATAAAGAGGTGCTATGTTTGTGCTCAAAGAGATGTGTCTAAAACTAATCATTCATATTTATTATGTTTAGCAGAAACATAGCCCTTGCTGGTTGATGATGTCTTAATTACCCGATTATGAGGCAAAAAGCATCTTTATCCATTGATAGTCTTTCAAATTAGCCATGTATTCTGATATATATATTTAAAAAATATATATTTTTGCAAGTGACATACACTATCAAAATTTGGGGTCTGTCAAATTTTTATAAATGTTTTTGAAATAAACTGTTATGCACACCAAGGTTGCATTTGTTTAATCAATTATTGTTTTTATTTGTGAAATATTATTACAAATTAAAATAACTCTTTTGTTGTTGAATATATTTTAAAATGTAATTTATTTCTGTGATGGCAGTGATGAAATTTTCAGCAGCCATTACTCCAGTCTTAGGTATCACATGATCCTTCAGAAATCATTCAAATATGCTGATTCGGAGCTCAAAAACATTTCTTATTATTATCAGTGGAGAAAACAAGTTGTGCTGCTTAATGTTTTGTGGAAACTGTGAAACGGTTTTTCAGGATTCTTTGATAAATAAATATTAAAAAGAACAGCATTTATTTGAAATAGGACTTTTTTTGTAACAATGTAAAAGTCTTTACTGTCACTCTAAATCAATTTAATGTGTCCTTGGTGAATAAAAGTATTAATTTCTTGAAACAAAAACCTTTCTGGCCCCAAATGGAATGGTATTGCATAAATCACAAACATTTTCATTATGTAATTATATTTCATCAGTGCACATATGGAATGAGCAATTTAGCTGTTAAGAACCAGAGGATGCGGCTGGTGTGAAAATTTCATCAGATGTGGAGGATATGATTCTGAGCTGCCCACTCTGTTGTGGCAACCAGATCAACGGTGCATCAGATTTGTGTAAGCTGAGGTGGATGTTATTCAGTGGGAGCAGCCACAGGTCTGGATGCTCTCTGCACAAAAAATGACTCAAAGCAAAGACCAAGCGATAGAGGGCAAGGATGGAAAGAGATTAAGGATCATCTGATTAAGTGTGTAAATATGTAAATCTGAAAATCTTTTTCATTGATGTCACACCTTCTGGTTACATCGCAGTGTTAACTAAAACCTGACACACTTATACAATCTAACACTTTTGCAGTTGTCACAGTTACTGTTGACTGCAGTAGAGAAAAAATGATGCAAAATGATGCAAATATCACATGCGACATAACGGACGTTATCAGTCTAAAAGGTCTGCAGTCAACGGTGAAAATCAAAAGTAGATTTATTTTAAAGACCAACAGTTTAACACTAAATATTGGACATAAACGAACACGTTAAATATAAATGTATTTAAAACAGGTAAGTTCATATATTTGGAGTAGGCCTGTGAGATAAAACGGTATCGATATTTATCGACGGTACACCTTCACCTTCAAAATGTTTGATATAGCGCACGATATAGGCACGTACTATGAGTGATGCAGACAGCACACACAAACACGAACACATGCTGAATTGAGTGCTGTTTCTGCCTGTGATGAGGAGATTGTGAATAAAAACATTCATATTAGTCGAATTTAAAATAAACATTTGCATTTGAATGCAAAAATGGTACAATCGAATGTTAGGAGTGCGTCAGGGAGCGTCATCAGTGGTGCGCGAGATGCGGTGAAGATGATGTAAGTGATGTTGCATTTTAATGTTTTGTTAGTCTAGCCCAGGAGACACGCCGCTGCTGTGTATTCATTCAAAATATTAGAGAAATATAGTAGCTCAATGCATAGAAGGTCTAGAGTAGGTTAAAACCGAAACCAAGCCATTCACACAGAATGCATATTCAGTGCATTTTTAGACGGACAAATATGACTGCTGCACTCACGTCTCATGCAAGAGATGCAAAGAAAGTCATGCAAAGTTAAAAGTTTTAACATTTAGAAAATGCGACGCAAATTTGTGAAGGTTTATTTCATTTCACTGCGTCTCATTTGTTTTTAAATGCAATCTGTGTGATCGGCAACTTGGCTCTTTGTATTAGGCTAAGCAATGCATAAACACATGATGCTGTTTTGTTCATAATTGTTTATGCAGTTTACAAAATTATATTTGTTTTATATATGTTCATTTAGACGTTATGCACACTTTAATAGTCAGTTATTTGAATTGACAGTTTAATGCGCTGCATTATTTTGCTCATTGCGCCCTCCTGTGGCCTCGGGAAACAAGTCAAAAGTTTCCTTAAAGGGGTCATATGATGCGATTTCAATTTTTCCTTTCTCTTTGGAGTGTTACAAGCTCTTGGTGCATAAAGAAGATCTGTAAAGTTGCAAAGACTAAAGTCTCAAATACAAAGAGATATAAGAGTCAGCCACACCTACCTAAAACGGCTCGTTCTAACACACCCGCACATACCTACATCACTATCTGGGAAGATTTGCATAACACCGCCCAAATGTTCACGCAAAGAAAGAAGGCGTAACTTTTATTCTCGCTGTAGTATTGTTGCCGCCGCTACCATGTTGTGAAGGCGCTGTGTGTTTCGTTGTGAAAGCGAAACTACTTTGTTGGGCCTCACATGTGGTTGCCGGAAGCCTAGGGCTGGACGATATGGCAAAAATTTATATCACGATATATTTCTTAATTTCAGTCGATACGATATAATTCCGATATCGATATGAACACTATTAAAAAAATCCTCGTAAAAACTGCCAAGAACGCCACAACAGATGTCTGTGCATACAAACTTATGAAAAATGAATTTGCCTCCGTGACACCTCATATAAAACCATATAATATTTTAGAAAAAAAGAAAAAAGACCGCAGCACAAATAATTTAATGTTCACCTTTTATTTGTATTTGGCCTTCATTCAAACAAGAAATGTGAAATTCTTTCAAACCTGCATTTTTTAAAATCCAAAATACAGCAAAAACGGTAACATTTTGAAATATATTTACTATTTAAAATAACGGTTTTCTATTTGAAAAAATTTTAAAATGTAATTTATTCCTGTGATTTCAAAGCTATATTTTTAGCATCATTACTCCCGTCACATGATCCTTCAGAAATCATTCTAATATTCTGATTTGCTGCTCAAAAATGATTTATTATTATGTTGAAAACAGATGAGTATAATTTTTTCAGGTTTCTTTGATGAATAGAAAGTTCAGAAGAACAGAATTGATCTGAAATAGAAATCTTTTGTAACATTATAAATGTCTTTATCATCACTTTTGATCAATTTAAATCATCCTTGCTAAATAAAAGTATTAATTTCTATAATTTCATACTGACTCCAAGCTTTTGAATGGAATAGTGTATAATGTTACAAAAGGTTTTTATTTCAGATAAATGCTGATCTTTAGGTCTTTCTATTCATCAAAGTGCCAGCTGTTCTGACTCAAAGACTGTAAGTAAGTTTTTTATAATTAAAGAGTTTTTATATTTATATATTTAAAGTGAGTTTTTTGGGCAGTGTAGAGTAGGGCTTGTTGTTTGTCATTTCTCTGATCACAAATGCAGACATGGTTTTATGTTTACATCTTAATCTGCATATAAAACATAAGAAAGGAGAAATGTTTAAATTTTATTTTGTGTTTGACTGTTAAAAAATAATATATATGCCTATATATATTTGTTGTTTGTCTTAATAAAGGGGGCAAATAAAAAATACAGTGGTTAAATAAAAAAAACTAAAATTATATTGCTCTGTTTTAAAAAAAGGTTATTAAAAAATGTCAATAATTATCGATACCGAGCGATATGAAACGTATATTGTTTATATATTTTTTAGCTATATCGCCCAGCCCTAATCTGGAGTAAAGTTAAATTGAACAGATACATCAGTCATACAGCGCTCCGGACCACGCGCCCCATGACGAGCCCGATGCGCCGCCACAGAAACGAGAATGAGATGCGTTCTAACATAACTGTGGCGTTAAACTCGGTTAGTGAGGGCTCGGTTAAAATATTGCGCACATATAGACCGTTCAGATTACTTGTTCAAATGCAATGAAATACCTTATATCAGCAGACGATGTACGTCTGTATTTGTGGTTGGAGACTCCTTCACCGGCTACAGGCTCTAGTCCTCATTTGCACGAGTGTGAAATACGGTGCTGAAGTGAAATAACGGGGCAATTTGATAATAATAGCCAAATTATAATAGGCCGCCTAATAATAATAATAATTTAATATATTTATAGGAGAATGAGCCTAATATCGTCTTGACTATCGTCGATACACGATACTATCGTCTATCGGCACAACCCTAATCTGTACCATTGTAAGCTTCAGAGTTTGATATTCCATCAAACTTTTGTTTCAAAAGAGTAAGATCATGTTTAAGTGAGCTTGTGTTTTTTAAATGAAAAATTATTATTATTATCATTATAAATTTATTTTTTATTAAATATTATAAATACAGTATATTATTCCTTCAATGCTTCACACTTTCAAACACTCCGGATGTAAAGATTAAAAAATGTTGAGATGTTTATATTATGTGTATATGTACATGTATATTTGCATGTATGCTTGTTTTTTTGCTTCCTCCTGTATTATGTTTTACTTCCTGTTTTCTTTTTGTAAGATAGCATAATTATTTACCGCAATTGCATTCTCCAGGTATCTACCTGCATTTTTCCTTGTTTATCTGTCAGTATTGCTTTGTTTGCTTAATAAAAAAAGGTTGGAAAGTCAATAAAGACAACACTGACACCACCGGGTGAAAATATTGATCAGGTTCCAAAACAATATTTCTTCAGAAAACCTCCTTCCTTCAGGTCATTATGTTTGTGCTGACCTGACAAACTTGGTGCTCTAGTCTTCTGATCCAGCATAAAGGAAAAGAGGGTCCCCGGGAGAAGCATTAAGCTGTCCCACAGTGCTTTGCAGGAGTAGGTGTACTGTGTTGAGAGCCCCATTAGCACCTTCAGTGAACAGGTAAATTACAGTAGCCGGGGTTCTAACTGCTGTGTAAGCTGTCAAAAGTAGGTCTGAATGAATGGCACCGGGCAATTTCCCATAATCCCAAATGCATCATTATTCAGACCAGCCTGTCATATTGATGGGCACAGGACTAGAGGCCAATTGAAAGCCCACTCAGCACAGGTAAAAGGGCATATCTGAAAGATTTGGTTGTGAGTTTTCTAATAACAAACTCAAAGCTACAGTACTGTTCAAATGTTTTGGAAAGAAAATAATACTTCTATTCAGCAAGGATGCATTAAACTAATCAAAAGTGACAGTAAATTAATTTATAATATTACAAAATATTTAAAATAAATGTTTTTCTTTTGAACTTTACGTTCATAGAAGAATCATTAATTTTTTTTATCACAATTTGCGCAAAAATATCAAGCAGCACAACTGTTTTCAACAATAATAATAAGAAATGTTTCTTGAGCATCAAATCAGCATATTAGAATGATTTCTGAAGGATCATGTGATACTGAAACCTGGAGAAATTATGCTGAAAATTCAGCTTTGCCATCACAGGAATAAATTACATTTTACTTATACAATATTGCTGTTTTTATTGCATGTTTGCATAAGAGACTTCTTTTAAAAACATGAAAAAAATAAAAATCTTACCAACCTCAAACTTTTGAATGGTAGTGTATTTGACATAAAGGTTCTGTGCATTTTAGCACAAGCTCATGTCCTTACTTGTGGGTGAATAACATTTTAATAACCTTTGTAACCTTGAATTGGGAATTTCTGCAAACTACAACTCATTACAAAAACGTGGCAGAACTATTGTAAATGTAGGTATAAAAATACATGAATGAAAATGTTTTTTAGTTTATTTTATATAATATAATATTAAATTTTGATCTATGTTTATTTAATATATTATAGTAATTAGTATATTTTATTATTTATAATATAAACCTTTCTTGAATTGCCTCTGAAAAGCTACTAAAAAGTCTGTAAACAGACCTTTGAAATTATCTAATCATTTGGCACTAGAATTGCATTCTTTTCCAGATATTTCTTTAAAGGAACTAAAAGAATAATTTAGTGGCTGTTAAGAACTGAAATGGGAATTGTTAAATTCATCACTATTCCTATCCCTGTTGTTGACGTGGTTAATTGCATGTGGTAATTTTGAAAGTTCCCTCTTTGCATTGCTGTTTGTATTCATCAGATTGTCTGTTGGCCTGTAATACAGCACTAGTATTTTCAACTGGAGAGCCATTTACTGGAAAGGAGGAAGAGACTGAGTGAAATGGGAGACAACTGTGCAATTGTTGTTGCTGAGTGCTAATGTTGGATCCTCATTATTGTGAATGAACAGGATCTGTCCTTCTTTTTATATGGGCCCATTGTTTGAGGAATCATTGTTCGGTGGTTCCTCTGTGCACGTACATAGTGTCATTATTCTGGGGGTATTTATTGCCAGATAGTTTTGTTTTGTGCTGGATCTAAAAATAGGCCTCATCCTGCACCACATGGCTTCTGCTGTGATGTGCTGAGTGCTTTCAGATAAACAGGTGAGCTTGTGCTATCATTCCCTAGCACAACACTTCACCAACACTCTGGGATGTAATGGAGGTTTTTGTTTTATACAGCTGTATTTACTTATAACATCCAAGTGAAAGATAATAACACCAACAATTTTAGTCTCTTCTGCCTCAGAATCTTCAAGGTGCGTTTTGGCAAAGCTCTATCGTGACTGCAAGTGGCCTTTCTTGAGGATTGGCTTTTTTCTTCCCTCCCATACAAGCCACGTTTGTGGAAAATGTGTGATATTGTTGTCACATGTACACAGTGGCCACTCTTTGTCATAAATTCCTGCAACTGTTTCAGAGTTGCTTTAGGCCTCTTGGTAGCCTCTCTGACCGGTTTCCTCCTGGCTCTTTCATCCAGTTTTTTTTGTATCAAACTCCTGACTTGTGCCTGTCTACAACTTTATTCCAGAGATCTTTTGACAGTGCTTTGCCAGTTGATTGTTTGATCAGTTGCACTACCAAGGACTGAAATGCTCCAGGAAAGCTCTTTTCATGCTGAGCTCATCAAAATGAGCACAGCTGATCACAGTTGAAAGTCAAATGGCTTTGTGTGCCATTGAGAAGGTGATTATCTACACCTGATTGAGTTTATCAAATCATTTTTAGGAGGGGGGGGTGATCCTTTTTCTAACTCGCGGTGCATTCCAAATGGGATATATCGCCCTCCGAAGGGCACTTCGGAGTGAAAACAATCATGGCTGCCATATTGAAGGGTCGTTCCAAACCGAAGTGCTCAAAACTGGCCACTTCAAAGGGCCCTTCGGAATGAAGGATTTCGAAGGGTACAACTGATGGACACTTCGGGCTCCCATGATCCTTTGCGCAGATTGTTTGCATGATGATGGCGCCTCCGTGTGGGTATGTGATGATGACGCAGAAGGGCATTTCAAGAAACAGTTGTTTGGTCCCCTACACCCTTCAACCCTTCGAAGCTCTCACTCCGGAGGGTAAACCCTTTGAAGGGATTAGGGCATAGGGATGAGCCCTTCCGAATGGAACACAGGGTCAGTGATTCAGTTTTTTATGTTTTAAATTTATTTTCTGACATGTTGGTGTTGTATATTTCACTTGGATGTTATAAATACATAAAAACCAAAACTGTGTCCATCTTCATTTCAGGCTGCAAAGCGACAAAATGTGATTATCTTAGGGGGGATTATCTTATACCCACTGTAATAGCATGCATTTTTCAGATTTTTACGTTTAAATTAGCTTTCTATAATCCAATGCTGAAAGTTAATCTTTCAAACCAATAATAATTTAATAACACACTGTGTATATTTTGAAAATAGTTGAAAATTACAGTTATCCATTTGCCATATTTTATATTGAGATTCCTAAAGTCACTTTTAGTATTTTAACTGATTTAAGTTTTAATGTTTTATTTATAATTTATTTAAACAAAATACTATATAATTTGAATATTGGGCATATTTTTTGTTAATATGGACTTGGTGATGAAACTCAATGTGCAGTTTGAAGTTATATTGATCATAAAGGAATAGATGTTTAATAGCATTTCAAATCAGGATGTTCTTGCCATAATCCATATTAGTCGAGAGCAGCCCCAGTGTACAGAGGTGCTGGTGCAGCTGCTATAAGCCTGGCCTAAGCCCAGCACAACAGCTGCGCTAGACTCCCATCAGGACACGGCCGTGCAGGTCAGTCCGTTCAGTATGGCCATTCACACCGCACACACAGTTCTCCCTCAGCTGTCTCACAGCGAAGCTCCTGCACACAAAGACACACACAGAAAGCACGCAGGACAAACATATGCAGCCACGCGACGTGCCCGACACTGCTCAACTTCAGTCAGAAGTGTTTGAGCAATGTTTGTGAATGTACTGGAACATAGCTTGACATTGTAATCTGTTGATATGTCGTTCTGTCTGTCTGTCTACTTGAAGTTGTGGCTCAATGACTGATGGTAATTTGTAATTAAGACATTGTGTGGCATTTTAGTGTTGGTTGGTGGTGGTCTTGTCAATAGCTGGCCTCTGTAGTCTAAAAATGAAGACTCCAATCTTTTTTCTTTTATTATGTTCACACAAGCCTTTTATTTTCATGTCATCTAGTCTGTTGAGGTCTTGCTGATGTCTTTAAGAGATTATTTCTTTTAATGTTGAGAGGTTTTGGGTGTAACTGAATAACTGAGTGTCCCATCTTAATACATTTTACATGTTGCTCTGAAACTCATGGGAACGTTTAATGTGGCACAGGCATTTAGTACTAGAGTTCCCACACCTCCATGCTTTTCCAGCGACTCCCAAGTAGATGTTGGGTAGGCAGCACACATGGTGTAGAAACATCTGCTCATTTCTACCCCCTTCTAAAACCAGTGGGCCCCCCACACGCCTTCCCTCACAAGACATCCAATAAAACCACCCTTAGAACTCCACTCTTCCCATATCTCACACAAGCACATGTGGACATTTCTTACTTAGGGCAGTTGGCATGGAGGCCCACAATCAAGTCGGACTGGCATTCCTGCTGCGGGGTCGGAAACTCTTGAGTTCTGAGCTGCACCGGAGACTAAAAAGATTCGAACAAGAGGAGCGTTTCAGATTTTCAGATCATTGTTTTAGAGTGAATTAAACCCGTAATCTGAGGATTAGGGGCTAGAGTGGCTTCCCATTAGCCCTTACACTGGAACTGGGATCATGTACTGGGAGCTGTGGATCAGTCAGCTGACTAAGACTGGGAAGCACTGCATGCTGGTCAGGAATAAAGGTAGGGCTGTATGTATCCGTGTGCGTATGTGTCTCTGTGTGTGGCAAAGTCAGGTTTGCCACACAGGCCTTGACTGTCTCAGCTGCGCATTCTTGCAGGTTTATTGAGTTGTGTAAGACCAGGCAGAAGACCTGTCTTTGTTTTGTCTAGGCCCTGTTGTTTTTTTTTTATTCGTAATGATTGTTTCAAGTTTAATTTAGGGACATTCTTGGAACCGTTTATTACATTTTGAAGTAATATTATATTTTCTATGGTTATTGAATCACTTTTTTGTTTGTTTTTTTTGTTTAAAGGGATGTCCAAAACTACATTTCAAAAATAAACTAGTTGACGGGTTGCTCATACAACTAATTTACTAATCCCTCCTAACTGTGGTAGCTCTGCCCAGTTAGCATGTTTTTGGGTTTACTTGACCTGATTGAACACATTTCTTAGTTTTTACAATCTCTTATTCAACAACAGATGGTATAAAAAACAGATGTGTTTTTAAAAGTTAGACTATTAGTTATTGGCTGATATTATTGTTACTGTTGTACTCTAATAATTTAGTAAAACTGTTAAGTGCAATATGTGAAATAATATTTACTTGTTTACATAATACATTCAATTATAATGTTGTGATTTTTAGCATATACACTACCATTCAAAAATTTGGTTTCGCTATGGTTTGTAATGTAAGGAAATCTCTTGTGCTCATCCAGGCTGGATTTATTTGATCAACTTGTATTGTGAAATATTATTATAATGTAAAATAGCTTTTTTCTACTTTAATATATATTAAATATAGAATTTATTATATTGATTCTATATTTTCAGCAGCCATAACTCCAGTCTTCAGTGTCACATGATCCTTAAGAAATTATTCTAATATACTGTTTTTGTACTCAAGAAACATTGCTTGTTATTTTCAATATTGAAAGCAGTTGTGATGCTTGGAAACCGTGATAGATTTTCTTTTATAGAAATAGAAAGTTTAAAAGAAAAGCATTTATATGAAATTGAAATAGAACTTAGTGTAACATTTATTGTTTTTTGTTTTAATTTAAATATTAGTGCATCTAGTTGTTTGTTAAACGACATTGTGACCCATCTATTGTAGTTAGAGATGAACCGATCAACCAGCCAGGGACCAGAATTAGCCAATTTTCCACATGATCAGCCTGGACTGGTGACTGACCGTCAGTATGCTGATTCCGAGCCGGTCCGTTTTGACATCACACCTACGCTCACATCCGCATGCAAACAAAGTTCGCAATTTGTAATACGTGTAGGACCAAAGTAATAAACCGTGGGGGAACCACAGGGCTCGATTAATGCTTGTCTGGAACAAGTAGATCTTTTAAAGGTTAGCAAGAGAGAATATTACTTGCCTGATCGGACAAGATGCCCGATTAAAATGCCAATAATAAAAATAACCAGGGAAGCACTGAAACTTGGCCACCAAAAATTTTTGTGTCATGATGGACTTATTGTTGCTGTTGATATTGATGCATGTTGAGGATGAATAATTTGGCTGTTGCTCTTTCATGCATTCAGCATTTGAGGAACGTATGTTAATACCATGTTATTCTTTAAAGGGGTCCTATTATACTTTTTCACTTTTTCAACTTTAGTTAGTCTGTAATGTTGCTGTTTGATCATAAAAAAGATCTGGAAAGTTACAAAGCTCAAAGTCCACTCCAAAAGGAGGTATTTTATTTAAGAGAAATCACTTTTCAAAAACTACAACGAACGACTTGTTTGGACTACAACGCATATTTTCCGGGATTTGTGATATCACAAAGATCGACGAATGGGACGAGACCTGGCTGAGCTGCACTAGAGAAGGCAGCGAGTGTTATCACTGTCGGAGACACGCTAGCTTTCCCAAGGCAGACGAACTTAGAGTGGTTACAATCATCCGGGTTTAAATCGTGCTCAAATTGATTTGATTTTGACGCAATATTTACACTGAAGCTCGCAGGCGGCTATGGTAAGGGGCGTGACATTTTCCGACCAGGCGCCGAGTGCTGCCAATCACAACACACACTGCCCCAGCTAACCAATCACAGCACATCTCGTATTTCAGAAGGCGGGCCTTCATTTGATACAGGAACTATTCGAGCCGTTCATGCCAGACTGGGGAGAGAGGTGTTGTTGTAATGTAAAATATGTGAAAAATAATGTGATTTTCGAACAACCTAGTATGAGAGCCTTTTCTAGTACGCCCCCAAAACAAAATCAAGACTTTGTAAAAGAGCATAATAGGACCCCTTTAATGTACCTTGGGATGTGAATGTGTTAATCATCCATCAAATTTCATGGTAACACCACAGTAGTTTTGCAAAGGTAAACCTAATGTAGCCTAATCTTAGAGGAAGAATTCGTTTCATAATGATCAGTAAAGAGAGTTTCTGATGCCTTTTCCCTTGTAACTCAGCTGACATTTTATCCTGCCACACTTTTTTCCCTAAGGAAAGGGGCAGCTGCCCAGACATGCTTAGTGTGTGTGTTTGTGGCTGGTTGACAGCTGTAGAGGAAGACCAGCAGATGCAGGCATGCTCAAGGCATGGGGACTCTCCCACCCCATTTTTCCAACCTCAAAGCCATTTCATGCTCCTCCTCTCCTTAAGAACTTGCTTAAGAATCAAAGCTCGTCAGACAGAAGCAGAACCCTCAACACATCAGGCCTGTGTTTTATTACATGTGAGATCCAAGACTAATCTAGCACTGCTAGATTATGCCATTGAGGACTCTGCTGTCCAGCAGCAGTTTTGAGGAGGAGAGGGTCAGACTGACCAATCTGTCCAACCCACAGGATGTGGACCACTATTGCTTCGCAGGTAGACAGCGCTGTAACGGTGCCCTGAGTTTTTGTGGAGGATTTCAAGTCGAGGGATGTGTATTTGTTAGTTTTTTTGTGTGTGGTCAATTTAGAAGCTGCTACTTTGTCAAATGGTTTGGTCTTGGGGTGTTTCCAGCAAATGAAGCGTTTGGAAATTCTTAGGAATTTTTCAAATTCATTTTAAAAATAAGCAACAATTAGATCACAAATTTTTACTTATATTAGTATTAATAAAATATTATTACATTTCAGTCTGCTGCATTTATTGCATTTGTATAGAATTAACTTTTTCAGTTTCATTTATTATATTTATTTATTATATTATAATATTTTAAATAATAATAATAGTTGTTAGTAATATAATTATGTATGTTTAAAAATACAAATACATTTTCTCCAATAATTCTTTATTATATGGATTATAAAATATTTCAATAATTATTGACTGCATTATTGAAAAATTGTTCATTTATTAATGGAATTGAGTTCATTGAATGTCAATTGATCATTAACATCCCTAGCATCTAGAACAGCTTTGTTTTTGGTTTTTTAAATAATGATTTATTGCTGGTTTGTGTAGCCTTCGTAATGTTGTTTGCACAAATGATTTGTAAAAAGAGATCATTGTTGTTAAGTGAGGTATGATGTAAGGAGCAAAGTGATTTCATTCTGTTTTCACTTTGTGTCAGATGGTTGCAGTTTCTTCTCTTCTCCCTCCCCACCTTGACGTTAACATGTTCGTCAACTCCTGAAACCCCTCCCCTCTTACATCGACTCATTTTGCCCTTCCCAGAGGCCTTGTCTCATTTGGGATGTCATATGCTCCATCAACAAGCGCTTATGTTTTCTGTTACTCGTATATCATGTTATTTATCTCTCTTTCTTCCTGACAGAGGCCCTGCACAGGCCGTTTGGATTGGACTCAACGTCACTGACGGAGGCGGTGCGCTGGAGCTCGAAAGAGAACCTGCTAGGTGCTGCAGAGAGTGACCCCAACCTCTTTGTTGCGCTTTATGACTTTGTAGCCAGTGGCGACAACACGCTGAGCATCACGAAAGGTATGATCGTCGAAAGGAGATGAGTGGTTTCATTGAACACTTTAACAGTTTGATCTCCACCTCTGTACACAGATGACAGACCACATTGCATTGATAATGTAAACTCAAATGTAACCCAAGACCAATTTTAATACCTGGAATAAACAAAGCCGGAGAATGTTTTCACAGCTATTATTGATAACTTCCTCTCTCTTTATAACAAGGACACCATGCCATTACATGTTAAAAAGGGGCCCCATTTTTAATTTGGTAATTGGTTGTGTCATTGTTTTTGACTGCACATAGTGTTCACACAGATTCAACACTCTGGAGAGGCTTGGAGCTTTCTTTTTTCCAACAGCTTGATGGAGCCCAGCTTAATGGAACAGAACACAGGGCTCTTGAGATGTTTTCACAAGTGCTTTTTGGAGGCATATCTTGTAAAAATAATAATACTATTTTTAACTTCCATTGCATCTTAAAAATGTGATGGAGTTCATGGAGTGTGATGCAGCTGCCAAAAATGTCCGTCTGACTGACACATGTATTTGCAGAAATTAAAAAAACAGCACAGTACCTTGAATACTTGGATGATATATTTGAATGTCATGATTTACTTTTCTTCCTCCACTCTCAGGTGCCTTCAGGATTTGTGCAGATCTCAGAACCCTTATATAAGACTAGCTTCTTCTCAGTCTGAGCTTATGGGATGAAAACATTACCTAATGGACAAGTTCAAACTGATCTTGTTTAAGAACTAATACTGTGTAGGATCTATAAAGTTACTGACAAACGTGCACTTTCCTTCTGAAAGAACTGATGTGGTTTTATGGCTGAACGATGGACTTGTTGTGGCTTGCATTTCTAATCTCTCATTCCATTCCATTCAAGTGAGATGCATTGGTATGAGTAACAAGGGTTTACATTGTCGAATCATTAGTAAAACCTTATGCACAGAAATGTGAAAAAAAAATTTTAATAGCAACTGATTGCTGTGTACAATGTACTGTTATTTATTGCATTTCAGGAGAGAAGCTGCGAGTGTTGGGGTACAACCAGAATGGCGAGTGGAGTGAAGTCCGTTCAAAGAACGGCCAGGGTTGGGTACCCAGTAACTACATCACCCCCGTGAACAGTCTGGAAAAGCACAGCTGGTATCATGGGCCTGTGTCCCGCAGCGCCGCTGAGTACCTGCTCAGCAGCCTGATCAACGGCAGCTTCCTAGTGAGGGAGAGTGAGAGCAGCCCTGGCCAGCTCTCCATCTCACTTCGCTATGAGGGACGGGTCTATCATTACCGGATCAACACCGCCTCTGACGGAAAGGTTGGGCTGAAGACAACGGCTGCTTTCACTTAACTTTGAAAGTAAAGCTCCCTTTCCTTTGATTTTAAAGTTGGTCTCCTCTTCTGTCTCAGGTCTATGTAACAGCTGAAAGTCGTTTCAGCACATTAGCTGAGCTGGTTCATCATCATTCCACAGTGGCCGATGGTCTGGTAACCACATTACACTATCCCGCTCCAAAATGCAACAAGCCAACCGTCTATGGTGTCTCCCCCATCCACGACAAGTGGGAGATGGAGCGCACCGACATCACTATGAAGCACAAGTTAGGCGGAGGCCAGTATGGAGAGGTGTACGTCGGAGTTTGGAAAAAGTACAACCTCACCGTAGCTGTAAAAACACTAAAGGTTCGTGTTTTTGTGCATATGCTCCTATTTTAATATTTTCCCCCTATTTCATTGGTTTTTATTTCATTGAACTGTTTATGTGGCATTGTGTGCCACCAAGTGGCGGGTCATTATATTGCACTTAAGGATTTCTGTTTTTGTAGTTGCTTTGCTAGTTCTGTTATGTATTTATATTTCATATTTCATGCATACTGTATTACTTTATTTCAAAGGAGGACACCATGGAGGTTGAGGAGTTTCTGAAGGAAGCTGCAGTCATGAAGGAGGTGAAACATCCCAATTTGGTACAATTACTGGGTAAGTGTACTAGGATTTTTAACTTGTTGACGCTAGTTGACAAGTTGCATGTACAGCTAGCCAAAACTCCAAATTTAAAGCTATACGTGCTTTAACTGGTTTCGGTTCAATTGACAAAAAAAAGTATGCACTACTCTCATGACTCCACTGTAGAAATACAGGGTTTCTTTCACATAATAAGCAACAATTATTTGTTTTTACCAAATAACCTAATAATCTTAGATTTGTCCCAAATTGGTCATTTGTTTTGATGCCCCTTCCTAGGTGTGTGCACATTGGAGCCTCCATTCTACATAGTGACCGAGTACATGCCCCACGGGAACCTGCTGGACTACCTGCGTGAGTGTGACAGGGAGCAGGTGAATGCTGTGGTGCTGCTCTACATGGCCACTCAGATCTCCTCTGCCATGGAGTATCTGGAGAAGAAGAACTTCATCCACAGGTGAGCATAGCTCTTCAGACATCAATAGACTTCAGGAGTTCACATTGGTTACATAGTTCTAACTGTCTTATATCACATTGAGAGATCATACTACGTCATCTTAATTTCTTTCTCAGGGACTTGGCAGCTCGTAATTGTCTGGTTGGAGAGAATCACGTGGTCAAGGTGGCTGATTTCGGGCTGAGCCGGCTGATGACAGGCGACACCTACACCGCTCACGCGGGGGCCAAATTCCCTATCAAATGGACAGCACCAGAGAGTCTGGCCTATAACACCTTCTCCATCAAATCAGATGTGTGGGGTCAGTTACTAATTTAATTTTGTCATAAGGATTGTGTTGGAAGTTCTGATACTCTATAAAGAGTTATGTGTCACTAAGTGAAATGATTGATTTGCTTATATAAATAAGTGACTCGCTTATTTCTCCCAATTTTCCAGCATTTGGAGTTTTGCTTTGGGAGATTGCGACGTATGGCATGTCTCCATACCCAGGAATCGACCTGTCTCAGGTGTACGATCTGCTGGAGAAGGGCTACCGCATGGAGCAGCCCGAAGGCTGTCCTCCTAAAGTCTACGAGCTCATGAGAGCCTGTGAGCATGAACAGAGACTTTGATAACATTTTATAGCTTTCACTTAATAACTTTTCATAGTTAACTAAAACATGTCAAGTGTCATGCCTATGTGTTCATATATATACAGGTGCATCTCAATAAATTAGAATGTCGTGGAAAAGTTCGTTTATTTCAGTAATTCAACTCAAATTGTGAAACTTGTGTATTAAATAAATTCAATGCACACAGACTGAAGTAGTTTAAGTCTTTGGTTCTTTTAATTGGGATGATTTTGGCTCACATTTCACAAAAACCCACCAATTCACTATCTCAACAAATTAGAATACTTCATAAGACCAATAAAAAAAACATTTTTAGTGAATTGTTGGCCTTCTGGAAAGTATGTTCATTTACTGTCCATGTACTCGATACTTGGTTGGGCCTCCTTTTACATGAATTACTACATCAGTGGGGCGTGGCATGGAGACAATCAGCCTGTGGCACTGCTGAGGTGGTATGGAAGCCCAGGTTGCTTTGATAGCGGCCTTCAGGTCATCTGCATTGTTGGGTCTGGTGTCTCTCATCTTCCTCTTGACAATACCCCATAGATTCTCTATGGGGTTCAGGTCAGGTGAGTTTGTAAAATGAGGTCCAACCAAGTATTGAGTACATGTACAGTAAATGAACATACTTTCCAGAAGGCCAACAATTCACTAAAAAATTTTTTTATTGGTCTTATGAAGTATTCTAATTTGTTGAGATAGTGAATTGGTGGGTTTTTCTGAAATGTGAGCCAAAATCATTACAATTAAAAGAACCAAAGACTTAAACTGCTTCAGTCTGTGTGCATTGAATTTATTTAATACACAAGTTTCACAATTTGAGTTGAATTACTGAAATAAATGAACTTTTCCACAACATTCTAATTTATTGAGATGCACCTGTATATATTCTTTAAGCATTGTGTAATGTTGTGTAATGTTTTTATTTAAAATTTAAAATAACTGCATTCTTTTGTAATATATTTAAAATTAAATTTATTCCTGTGATGGCAAAGCTGAATTTTCAGCAGTCTTCAGTGTCACATGAGTATAAAGAAATAATTATAATATGCTGATTAATGACATATATTTCAGGATTCTTTGATAATAGAACTTTTTAAAGAATTTATTTGAAATAAAAATAGCTTGTAACATAACCTTTTGTAAGTTTAACTGTCACTTGTGATCAATTCAATGTATCATTGATCAGTAGAAGTTAACAATAAAAAAAAAAATCTTACACAACCCCAAAATTTTGAACCATATTGTAGCTTTTGGTCATTAGGTAAAGCCATATTTTGTTTGTGTTGGTAGGTTGGCAGTGGAGTCCACTGGATAGACCCTCATTTGCTGAGACTCATCAGGCCTTTGAGACCATGTTCCATGACTCAAGCATTTCAGAAGGTATTGCTGCATCATCTGTTTTGAATGACAGAGGAAGCTGTAAACCAAGTGGACTTTTCATGCAGATCTAATATGCTTAATTATTAAGCACAGAAAACTTAATGCACAATAAAAGTCTTAAACGTGCTTAAAAGGAAATAATATAACATGGGTATAAAGGAATACATAACATAGGTGCAGTTTGTATTGCATTTAATATAGAAAATGCATTTATTGTAATTTACCATAGAAAATTGACTGAAATAAAGATTGTTAAAATTTAATGAAGATTTGACCCGCAGTACTTACATGTAATATTAACATGCACCTTCTTTCTGCTAACTCTTCTCCAGAGGTAGCCGAAGAGCTGTGTAAAACCGCATCTGGTGGGCAAGGTGGACTTGCGCACACCTTTGGCCACGATATGCCGCTCTTGCCCTCAAAGTCTCGTGGGCAGAAGAAACACTCTGAGAACAAAGAGAATATGGAGGAGGCAGGACCCCACGGCCCTGCAGGTATACAGGCCCAACTCCGGCTCAGTCGGCTCAGACAGAAGCTCAAGAGAATGGGAGTGGTGTTCATTATCGATTAACAGCGATACATAATATATAACCCTACAAATATTTATACACAAATATAGTATGATTCAGAATATTCTGTGTGTTATATCCTATATATATATATATATATATATATATATATATATATATATATATATATATATATATATATCTTTCT
>NW_015505195.1:722992-761129 GCF_001515645.1 Sinocyclocheilus grahami
GAACTTGCACAATTGGAGGCTGACTAAATACTTTTTTGCCCCACTGTATATATATATATATATATATATATATATATATCTTCCTTTTATTCTCATTCATTTTATATGTTCAAACTTTATCATGTTCAGAAATCTTACATTTTCATAAACGTTCATAACAGATATTCCCTCTCATGTTTTGATTATCTTTCTGTAAATGCATATGATTTCATTCTATTTCTTCCATTTGCTGCATGTCACTAAACCCCAAGTATGCATATAAACACAACTGCATGTGTATTTAAATTTTGATAAAAATTTGTTTAACCTTATTAAAGGGGTCATATGATGCTGCTAAAAAGAACATTATTTTTCCTCAGCGACCAGCACGGATCAGCTCCAGGCATGACGAAGCAGATATCGTCCTCTTTTGGAAGGCCAAACAAAGTAGTTTCGCTTTCACAACGAATCACACAGCGCATTCACAACATGGCGGCAGCATGTTGAAAAAAATTGAAATCGCATCATATTACCCCTTTAAAGCATTTTTTCATGTATTGTGCAATATTGTTTTTCTACTTAAACTATTTATATGCTATTTATTGAAATTACATAAAATTGATATAAAATAAACTTTTAGGTTGGGGATGTTTATGTTTATAAATTTTTTACTTGAGATGCATCTTTTTTGTCATGTTATTAAACCTTTTAAGCATGCAAAAAAGTTTAAAACTTTTATTTTTTGTATTCTTGCATCTTTATTTATTGTCCTGCCTTTGATTGTCCTGAAAATCTTACTTTTCCCCACATATCAAGTGATACTCTCTATATAATGCAAATATCTAGACATCTTGTTTGCCACAGGACCTGTAAAAAAAAAATACAAAATAAATAATCTTGGCCCACTCATACAAAAATTCCCCCCATGAATTAAAGAGATAGCCCTGACTCAGTGTCATGTCCTTTAATGCTTAAATTATGACAGCAAGCAGTAGCAGTAGCTTATAGGGACACTACATGGTTTATTGCATAAAAGCATATTCCAGGCTAGTTCTTATAAATTACAGACAGGGTTAGCAGCAGTGATATCTAATACCACAGCCTTCATTTACACCAGGATTCATCATGCTTTACTTTTATGTTTATTTTTGAGACATTTGCTTGAGACACAGCTATTGGTAACAATGTAATAAATTAATGATTTATTATATAGCCAAGCAATCAAAGTCTGACATGATATGCTATTTGTGCACTGAATAATGATGTAAGCAAGTGTTCCGTAGTGACAATCTGTCTGTATATGAGAGCACTGAAGTAGTGTAGTTTAGTTTTCATGTCTACTGCTACCTCTTATTTCGCTGTTCTTTGACCTTTGGTTTTGTTGTCCTATTGTGTTCAGGTCTTGCAGCTTCCCTTTTTGTGGGGGATGGCCGCTCCAGCAGCTCTCCGGCCCTACCACGTAAACAGAGGGATAAGTCTCCATCTAGCTTGCTGGAGGACTCCCAGGACACGACCTTTACCCGTGACCGCAAGGCTGGCTTCTTCAGTTCTTTCATGAAGAAGAAGTCCATTTCTTCCTCTTCTAATTCGTCCTCACCTCAGCAGCAACAGAATCTCCCTATGCCTCCCAAGAGGAGCAGCTCTTTCCGAGAGATGGAGACCCAGCCCCATAAAAAGTATGAACCCACAGCTGGGTTTGCATGCCCTCCTCCTCCTTTGCCCCAAACTGATGGGTTGAGTTTCTCTCCATCTCACGGAGAGGGGAACCACGTGCAGTCCCACTGTTGTGGAGCCACGTTTGGACAGAAACCCTCAAATTCAAACTCTGGAGCAACTTCTGGTCAAGTTGGAAGCAGCAGTAGTTGGGGAAGCCTTGCAGGCTTTTTCACCCCTCGCCTTATCAAAAAGACCCTGGGATTGCGGGCTGGTAAGCCTTCTGGAATAGACGAAGGAAGTGGAACCAAGCCATTCCCTCGTTCCAATTCAACTTCCTCTATGTCTGCTGGGTTGCCGGACTTAGAGCGCATGGCGTTGACGTTACCAAGAAACCGAAGCAAACCCCCATTAGAGCGTACAGCTTCCACCACCTCACAGCCAGAGAATGGGGCGGCACGACCTTCGGATGCAATCCTGAGGAAGCTTGACGAAGGTACAGCTCAGATACGAGATCGTCCCAAAGCCAAACTCTTGCCACGAGGGGTCACAGGTGGAGTTAGGGCACCAGGTGTAGGGGGAGAGGCAGATTCAGACTCCAACACACGGGGAAAAGATGGGCAAGATGACAGGCAAGGCTGGTCATCTTCGTCGAAAACCTCTACTCTTGGTTCGGTCAATCTGCATAACCACAAAGTTCCAGTGCTGATCTCCCCGACCCTAAAGCACAGCTCGGCCGATGTTCACTTAGTCGGTGTGGACTCTCAGGGCAACCGCTTTAAACTGCTGTCTGACAGTGGCGATCGTGACCGACCGCGACTGGTGAAGCCCAAATGTGCACCTCCTCCGCCACCCATGCTCCGCTCCCTCCAATACGCCTACAGTGCCGATGCAGCTGACGAAGCGGTCAGTGGAAACATAGAGGTCAATGGAGATGGCGTCAAAAGGTCGGGGAGAGAAGCGAGAGGAGCACGTCCATCAATACCACCACCACAAGTGCCTCCAGCCACCATAGTCCCCTCTAGTAACACCACCACCCAAACTAAGATGGCCAACGGTGCTTCCATTGGCGGACCTGGCCCTACTTCCGCCAAACCCACCCTTAGACGGACTCGGCAGCAGACAGAACGGATCCCTCTGGAGAAGATCAGCAAGGAGGCTCTTTTGGAATGTGCTGAATGCTTGAGTAGTACTCTTCAAGGCAACACCGAGCTTTCCTCCAGCAGCCAGGTCCTGGATGTGGG
Organism: Sinocyclocheilus grahami; assembly: GCF_001515645.1. Taxonomy (NCBI): domain Eukaryota; kingdom Metazoa; phylum Chordata; class Actinopteri; order Cypriniformes; family Cyprinidae; genus Sinocyclocheilus; species Sinocyclocheilus grahami. Next base: position 725,869 of record NW_015505195.1, read on the forward strand.
ACACCAACTTTTGGACTACTGCTCGGGGTATGTCGATTGCATCCCCCAGACACGTAATAAATTTGCCTTTCGTGAGGCAGTGGGGAAACTAGAGTTGAATCTACAGGAGCTGCGTGCTTCCTCTACAGGTGGGGGATCGGGACCTGGGACCAGCCCGGCTCTTGACAACTTGCACACATGCATTAAAGAGATCAGTGATGTTGTGCAAAGGTAGCCACTGTGTCCACCTCCAAAACTCCTCCTCCTGTCCCCCTTAGACTTTTTGCCCCAGAATCAATCTAGTTTTATTTAAATGTTGGGGGACAGAGAATATTCTCTAAGAAGTACCTCAGAAAATTACTACAAACACTCTCTAACTTTTTATTGTTTACAGGTGACTTTCTCCTTGAAATTGCCAGTTGGGAACAGAGTTCTTTGTATATAAGCTTTTTTGTCACTACCAAAATACACACAGTTTTGTTTTTGACAAATGAATACTTACAGTTTTGTCTTGGTATGACAGAATCAGTTTTCACAAATAGACAGGGGTTGCACAGGTAAAGGTGCGCTGACTACACATGAACTGGTCCATTTATCATGCATTTTGTTTTTAGTTACAGATTTCCATTCGCCTTTTCGATATTTCATTTGCATTTGATCCATAGTAACTGGATATTGCATCAGAATGTCAATGCAAACATAAAAATGCCCAACATTTAATACATGAATTGGTTTCACTTAAGCATAAACAACATTGCTTGTTCAGAACCTGTAGTAGTAATGAATGTGGAGTGCAAACACAGCTCTACGCACATTTGTTCAGTCTCATTTTACACACTAAAAGTGCTTCTGTCTACATCCCATACTGTCATTTTTTTTATTTTACCTCATTTGTTAAACACTATGTCATTTGATGACCATTCATAATTTGGTAGATCTTTCTGTAATTAGTCTTCATTTTGACAAGGTCCATGTATTATTGTTGCTAGCAGTGGTTTGGTGTGGCATAGTTGAACCAATGTTGGGTCCGTCACCATATGGATCATATTTGGTCTTTTATATCCGTGGCCTTTAGATAATGCCCCCATCAGCCAGATGGCACAAATCTACAGTCTGACTCTAGAGTTCTCAACACTCAAGAATTCTAAACATGTTTCTAGATTTTATTGATTTGCTTTGGGGGAATTATTTGATGTGTGGAAAGTCTAAATTTATTTTATGACCGTCATGGTGCCAACAACACAGAGGCAGCAACACTACAGACACAAGTATTGCCAAGACTTTTAATACAAACTGCATTTTCTTTAGCACATTGACTTGCAACTTTATTTTGATTTCACTTTAGAATGTCGCCATTTGTAAACTTGAATTTTAAATTATTTTTTATTAAAAGCACAGGCGTTTTTATGATATTGTAGATATTGCATATTATTTTATACCCACAAACATGCGTGGAAGGTCATGCTCCCTTGTGTCCTTGTGGTGAGATTTTGGTGTGAGGGTCTCCATCTGTGCATCTACATTATGAATGTATTCATTTGTTTGCGTGTATATGTTTTCCATAGTCTCTCTTCACACAGTTCAAGCTTTATTAAAAAGAAACATTATTATAAGAAACATTTTCTTCAAGACACAAACAGTTACAAATGTTTTCCGAGTCTGTATTCATAAAATGATAGATTTCTATTAGAATTTGCATAAATGAGATTTTCCTGGGTACCCTGCAATGTCATAATTGAAATGTAATGTAGATGATTTGTACCAATTACACTGGAGCACATTTTTAAAGCATAAATGTTAATTGCCTTGCCTTGATTCACTATCTAGGGTATGTAATATGGAAATTTTGGAAGGAGAAATTGTTTTTGCCGTACATCTCCATGACATTTCAGTTCCACTGCAACAGAAAAACATACATGTTGTTAGTTCAAAACTGTTTTTTAAACTCTAAATCATAGCATAATTTGCCTACACTATATAGTTTTGCCCTTTTTTTTCTGCCATGGGCAATGCTTTCTGATATTACATGGTGCCTTTTGTGAGAGATTTAATGTTTTGTGCACTGCAAGGTCATGTTAAAGATCTGTTTATGTAAATATGTTTTGTGCTAAAATATTCATTATCAATTTTAAGGTGGCAAATGGGATTTTTCAAGCCTTTATTATCATTCAAGCTGCCCTGTTCAGACATCTGGGTATGGGAGGTGTCCAACTTGAATAGGAAAAAGTGCAATGAATCTGTCCTTTACTAAGAAAAAGACAGTGCTTGAAGTCTGGTCTCCTTTTACTGAAAGAGCTCATGCGTTTGTTTTGCTTTGCCAGGAATACCTCTCTTGTAATCACATTAACAGAGAAAAAATATTTTTCATGTGTGATTTAGCGGTTCGTTCTTTCATAACACATGCAGGTCATCTATTCCATTTATTATTATGTCTGAAAATGTTTCATTACCAAACAACTGAGGGGGAAAAGAGTTAGTGACTTTTGTATGTCAGATTTGCATGATTGTCAGGGAGCGTTTTGCCTTTTAAACCTTTTAGTAAACAGCAAAGTGTTTTTCTTCTTCTTTTATTACCACTTATCACCGCAATTTTTTTTCCTTTTGCTATAATCAGTCCATTTTATTTTAGTAAACCTCTTCTGAAAGTTTGTGCATTATATGATATTTTATTGTATCATGTATAAAGGAACAATTCAGAGAGAACCATCTTGTCATATAGTTTGTGCTTTATGAGCCACACAAGGCCTCTTAGGTGCAGAGTCGTATTTTTCGTCTCGCACTCAGAATTCAATCCTATTCAGTTTCAATTACCCAAGTTTGTGCAAGTTTTTTTTTTCTTTTACATTTTTGTTTCTTCTTTTATTACCACTTATCACCGCAATTTTTTTTCCTTTTGCTATAATCAGTCCATTTTATTTTAGTAAACCTCTTCTGAAAGTTTGTGCATTATATGATATTTTATTGTATCATGTATAAAGGAACAATTCAGAGAGAACCATCTTGTCATATAGTTTATGCTTTATGAGCCACACAAGGCCTCTTAGGTGCAGAGTCGTATTTTTCGTCTCGCACTCAGAATTCAATCCTATTCAGTTTCAATTACCCAAGTTTGTGCAAGTTTTTTTTTTCTTTTACATTTTTGTTTATCACTTTTATTTATTTTTGGTTTATTTATTGATCTACTTTTTATGTTGAATCCTGGAACTCACATTTTTTGGAGACTGTCTTTTTTTAAGGTCAGATTTTAAGTGCTGAAGAAATTTATATACCAAAGCCCACCTCTCTAGCCCTTCAAGTGCAATGAAAATAAAAACACTCTTAATTTTGAATATGTGAATTTAACAGGGATTAAAAAGGCAGAGGTTGACAGATTAACAGTATTTTTTTCTGTTTTGTAAAAAGTATATTTTGTGTGATTCTAATTTAAAGCTCACTTTTAATATTATATTACTGTGAAGTCCTTCCTCAGTGTTACACTTGATGTAAATAATGAATAAAGAAACTGTTGAAACATTGGTTTGGGAGTTTGTTTTCTACTTTTATTATTATTATTTAATTTTGTAATGATTTTTTATGAATAAAGCAGTGTACTGTGGTGTGACACGCTAAGCTTCATCTATGAATCTTAACTCGAATACTTTTTAGAACTTGCCAAAACTATATTTCTCATTTTAATTTAGTTTAACTTGAATTAAAATAACAATAATAATAAAATCTATACAGACAAAAATATATTTAAAAACACACAAACTAATAAAAATGACAAAAACAGAACAAAATGACTATGTCTTCAATATTGAAAAATATAGATATAAAAAATACTCGCTTGAAATATAAAAAAAAAATATATATATAATGGTATCTCAATGATACTAAAATAAAAATGTAAAAACAAAATCTAGTATAATATTCATACCTGCAGAATGTATGACCACATATTAAGAGATTTGATAACTATCCAAACTTTAAATGAGCCACTCTACCAACACTGACTATTAAAAAGTAAAATTGTAGCTTCAACAGGACATTTCTGTCATATCAAATGTTTGATATATAATAATAGATATATACAATTAAATCAATGTAACAATATGATTAAATTTCTTAGCCTATAGATTTCTTATTACATTATTTCTCATTACATGTTAAATATTTCTCATTACACTCTATAGTAATGTAAAAAATCGAAATATTTTTGTTGTGCTCCAACAGGTTGTGTAGTTATTCAGTCTCCCCACTTACAAGCTCTGGCGGATAGGAGGCGCTGTTGGACAAACGCATCCTCCATTTCCCCGCGGCAGAGGCGCATTGTGTGTCGGAAATGGGAAAACCCTGAGCCGTGAGGTTGTCGCCGCTGGCTTCACTTGAGCATAGAGAGTTACACGACGGCAGAGCGAGGAAAGAACAAGCAACCCTGGAGTTTTAAGCGGAGGAGACGTTAGTTCTTGGAGTTTTTTCGCTATGAGCTGGGGAACGGATCTTTGGGTAAGCGCACTTTTCCCATTGCTTGTTCTTGTGGCCTTTTGTTCACTAACAAACAACTCGGGTTTTGGCATGACTTCAGGAAAGGTGTCCTGGTAAGGCTGTCTGTGTATTGTCGGTCTGTCCTGCTGGTTTACAAAAAACACCTTTACCGCCAGAAACAATGACAGAGTTTTATATAACATTTATTATAACATTTCGCTTTTAGAATGTATCGAGTGTTAAATGTATCACGCGTGACGTTCAGTTTGATTCTAGTGACATTCCGAATCAAACCTAATCTAAAGGTTTCACACCCAGTTTCGATGACTAAGAGGTGAGGATCACAATTTATTAACTCGTTTTCCTAGTATACAACCGATATAATAACTTGTATATGTATTATTAATTTAAGACAAACAACCGTTTCTCCCAGCTGTATCCAGAATCTGTTTCCATTGTTGCTTATTGCTGACAGAGACAATGCAGAAGATGATGTGCTAGCCTGTAAAAGAGTAACCTGAGATGAAATCTCCTAATGTGGATATTTGTTGGTTAGATTGTATTTCTTAAATTATCATTTTTTTTCGATCTACGGGTTCCTTTGGCAACGCTTCTGCAGTTTTTGACCCCACGTCTTTTATTGTCTGCCATGTTCCGTTGGCAAAAACTCGCATTTTAAATAAAAGATGCATCGTTTCGGCATAAGCTGAACTATTGAGAGACAATGAAGCCCGTTGAGTGTGTGTGGGTCTGTTACAGGGGTGTTGCCCTTCAGATTGGGCTACTGGACAAAAAGCAGATGATGTATGAGGTATTGCTTGAAATATCCCATGCATCATTCTGTTTTTTTTTTTTTTTAGGTTTATAGGTTTAAACTAGATGGTTATTTTTGCTTTAACTTGAATTACTATGCATGGAATTACCAATTTTGTGATTGGTCATCCAGATTAATAACAGGAGTTTCATTTATTTGTATTTTTTTTTCTGAGAGTTTATGTTTCGGGGTTCTTTTGACAGTGTAACTTGGCTCATAATGTATTTGTAATTAACAGATTCTAAAAGGTTTTGCTAAAGATTGGGTAAAGTTCGTTTTACTATGTTGGTAACACAGTAGATGGTCTCTAACTGGTTCAAGCTAGTCATTAGCTGGCTGGCCAAAAACCAGCTTGACCATCTTAAACTCTTATGATGGTTTGTTGCTGCTCCACGATGGTCTGTTTAATACTAGGTTTCAAAGCACAGCTACCATTTTATGCTTGGAAATATGGATTATTTGTGACTTTTACAAATCCCGCATTCTTCCGAACACTTGTTGTCTTGTAATTAAGACATTAATACAGAAATAAAAAAAAGACTTTTCAAGCACTTTTCAAGTTACTAGCAATTGAGCCGGTTATGTTGTTAACTGAACTTGTGGCTTGTTAGATTGAACAGATTCCAACTTTTTCATGTGGCTGGATGTTTGGTGTTGGACATTCGATACTGTATGTTTGTCTTAATTACATGTACCGTAAATCTCTTATGCTGTGAAATATGGCATATCCTCTTCAGTGGCGGTTCTCTTTTGTTGGTTGTATTAATCTGTAATCCTGTGGCAAAAGCCTTTGTCTATGAAACATGCTGAATAATCATGCTTGTCTCACGGTGAATGTCGTCTTAGCCATAAAATGTGAAAGTATTTTCCATCCGTAGCCTTGGATCTGATGAATGAAATGCCATTCTATCCCTTAAATGCATGTGCACTTTTCATCATGGTTATCCTCAAATGCACTCTGTGTTCGATCCATTTATGTTCTATTAAGAGTCAAGTAAACTCAATTAAGATGTTTAATGTCTCTTGTTATCTGTCAAGTGTTGATTTTCATTCAAAATTAGTGGCGTAACATCTTGGGTGTGATTGTTTTGCACCTTTCAGAATTACCCAATTGTAACACATAACAAGAAAACGCCTTATGCACTAGACAACTTGTTAGTTCTGAATGTCCCGTAGGAAATTAGTGTGACTTTTTTGTTGTTGTAGAGAGCTGTTATTAGTACAAAGCGGACTTGAGCTGCGAGGGGTTGCATGGACTTTAATCAAATCAAGAATAAAGAGCTTGATTGAAACTTAATCACACAGTGCTCAGCTGAGTACGGGAAACTGACATTTAAACCCTCTGCTATTAAAACGGGTTTCTTGAGTTTGTTGCTTCTCCTAATAATATTTGTTTGTTTAAAGTCTTTATGATGGTCTCAGAGGAGCCAGTCCAGAGTTCTAGTGTTTTGTACACAGCTGTATGACCGTATAGAGTGTGTGGACGCAAGTGTCTGTTAAAACGATTGCTTACAGGGCTTGGATGTGGTGATTCAGGCTTTTGTAGAGCAGACTGGTTAGACCTGTTACAGAGCTTGCAAGGCTTGGATGGTAATTGTTTTGTGTGTTGTAGTGTTTTGGGTTTCAAAAATGAATTGAATTAGCCAATGTCAGTCAGCAAGTGAGTAGATCTAAATACTTTCTTGTTCTTTGAACTTCAGGATCTCATCATTTTAATAATGTAATTTTATGAATGTTCCTCAGACATTACTCCAGTCTTCAGTGTCACATGGTGCTTCAGAAATATGACTGTGATGCCTTTTTTTGATGAATAGAAAGCTCTAAATAATAGCATTTATTTGAAATAATAATCTTTTGTAACATTATAAATGCTTTTACTGTTACTTTGATCAATTTGATGCATCCGTGCTGAAGAAAACGGAATAATTTTTTTTTTTTATAAGTAAGATGAATGTAAATACACTTATAAGATTTTTTTTTATACAGTTATCAAACGAAGCATTTAGTTAATTGGATATAAGGACTTGAATCTTGAGGGAATCTGCAGACAGAATTTGCTTCAGAATTCTTCCTGATCTAAAAATGTCCACTCTTCTTGTAAACAGTCATGTCAAGAATAGATTTGACTGAGAAGCTTGTTATACATCAGTTAAAAAAGCAACTTCTGTCTTCAACCCCTGCAGTGACCCAAGACAAAAGGCAGCTGTAGGAGGCTCCTGTCAAGATGGTTCAGTTAAAGGTTGTCTGTAGGACTCAAAGGCTGCTTTCTGTTTTTGACTGGTCAGGGTTTTGACAACCTGACTTGACACGCACTGAAATCAGCAGTTGTATATTCACAATAGGCTTAATCAAGTAAGCTTATGTAATTTGTTTTATCTAACCTTAAAATAAAAGGTTATAAAAATGTGCTCCAGTGTAATCGGTTATATAAAATAAAATCCCCCCCCAAATAAAAAAACAAAATGACAGTATTTATTTATTTACTCACCCGCATGCCATTCCAAACCTCTGTGCTGTGCTGTTATGTTTGTAAGTTTAATTTAATATTTATGCAGCTCTTTTTTTCATGACATTTCATAGTGACCACGGCTGTCAAGCATCAAAAAGCACCATTAAAAACATGCATTATATTCTAAATTTCCTGAACCAGTATAATGCCTTTGTTATTGGAACAGATCAAACTTTTAATTATTCACTAATTATTGATTGTTTGTTCCACTGATTCCACAAATTACAGTGTACAAGTTTAGAATGACTTGATGGTAAGTAAATGACACAATTTTCATTTTTCAACTTGGTCATTTAAGAATTTGAGAAGTTTCAGTTTGTCGTTGTGGACATAATTTTATATGGACAATTACAGAATTAAAGAGAACTCTACAAAGAGTCTGAGAATTTTTCTACTCCTGTGGGATAGACAAGGTTAATTAAATCCACTGACCTATAGAAAGCTCCTTGAACTATTTTCTTTTATTACTTAGTTCTTTAATTTAATATTACTATACTTATTACTACTATACTATATTTTTAGCATTGTGTATAGGTGTTTTAAGTCGCTTACAGATGTTTTTCTTCAGTGACTATAAAGAGCTTCACAGTTGAGGTGTGCAGATTGTTGGGAGCTGGTTATCTGGGATGCCTGGAGTTCAGTCAGGGGAGCCTCTGCCAGGTCATTATGACCGAGTGCCAAGACTGCTGTCGTTGCCAATATGCCAGAGGAGCTATAGACACAAACACATGCTCCAAACATAGTCGTGGGTAAGAGTAGGTCAGGAAACAATTTGCTTAAACCTTTGACCCCAACATTTTAGTGCTTTCCGAAGTTTATTGGCATGTGTGAGGAATGCTTCGCTTACATATGTGGTGAGAGAACCAGTTTGTGCTCTCATTGTCACTGACCCAATTTTAACAGAATGAATGCTGATCATGAATTGATAACTGTTTTTCTGCCTTTCGTAGTGTGGTTATAAAGATCGTTATTCAGTTTTATGTCTTATAAATTGTCAAAAAATATTTTGCATGTCATTGATGTTTTGAATGTTTAATAATTGCTCCTGGCCTCTTTTTCCAACTGTATTTTTGGAGTTTTATGCAGCTCTATGTTCTTTTGTTTGCTGCTCTGATCAGAACAAACCTCTTAAAATCATTTCACAGTATCCTGCTTAAACACAAGTATTCATGTTTGGTTGCAGAGTGAATATTCGCACATAAACAGATCTTTGCAGTATGTAAAGCTCACTCTTGACTCTCTCTTCGGCCCCTTGTGTTCTCTGAAAGACCAACAGCTGGGTGCAAATGTCTATCCATATACACAACAAAGATTAATTTAGTTTTGAGGGCAATGTTATCATAACCAAGGGTGCGTAGCTTATTTTTCTGCAGGAATCGACTAATTGGAACATCAAACCTTGGGCTACAACCAACTTTTTTTTTTTCACACAGCCAATATTTATGGAGCACGACTCACACAAACAAGTTTGGTGCTCTTTGGCCCGGAAACAAAGTTTGAAAAACCGGCAGAACGTCCTGTGATCTTTTCTACCAAACCCTTTCATGATGGCGGTCTAAAAATAGCTGTACTCTGAAGCTCTCCTTTGTCCTCAGCCATAGCTTTGGTGGTCTCATCAGAAGCAATTAGCCCAGGTTGAAAACGTATGTTGAATACCTGTGGTGCCACTAGGCTCCACTGTTTTGGGTAAACAGGGCCACTTTTGGTCCCAGATCATAAATCATTGTACCCAAACCATGAAACATGGTTGTTTCTTTATTTCAAAAGACTAATTGGATATAGGGATCATTTTGGCCTGGGAATTTTCAACAGTCACTTGTCGCGTGATGTCTGAACCATTAATGCCAAATTTACACGATAAGTGGGGAATTTTCTTTATTTTGTTTGTTTTTAAACCTCTTTACTCGCTTCCTTTAGAGGAATAAATACTGTCATTTAGTCACCCGTATGTTGTTTTCATGGAACACAATAAAAAAAAAAAAAAAGAAGATTCTTCACTTAGTGCAAAAGAGCATCTGTAAAATGTTAACGTATTTATTATTTTAACACTGTTTTTCGCTGTACTTTTCCCCTGAAGGTCTCTGGACCCCAATTTGAAAACCTGTATTTTAAATTAGAGTAAACTAGCATAAAACACTCATCCTGTACCGCTTCATGCCTTTTATCCACTGCTTTCAAATGATTTTTCTTTCTAGATTCTAGGAGCTACTTGGAAAAAGGTGTCATAAATTCAGCACAAATCATCACGCTACGTTACGTAACCTAAAGAATGAAGAGGCACTTCAAAACAAACCACCTCACAGGATGCCATCTCTACACAATTTTTTAATAATTCATAAAATCAAGACCTAAGCATTTGGAATTAATTGTTTGCAGCTCTTGAATGGAAAATTAATTCAGCTTTTTCACAGGCAAACTCGATGGGAATTGGCTCGAAACTGTATTGAGGGTAACAGAGTTCATTATTCACAGACAGCTTCTTTCACGTTTACAGGGCCCCTTAGTCCCTTGACAAATCACACAGGCCTGTTTACAGAAAGAGAGAGAGAGAAAACACAGGGAACCAGACTGGTCGTTTTGTCGTCTCTCACCTTTTGTTGGATGACATGCATTGCATTTTTTTATGGCCTGTGGAAATGATTCTGGAGCCGTGGGACTGTTGCTTGGAATAGTCAGAATGCACTGGAAATGTACATTTATTCACTTAGATTGGTACAGTCAGGACAGTTTTACAGTTTTTTTTCACATGGGACTCCATAGTGTATCAAAACAGCTTGAGATTGTTTCTTTTTTCTAACGAGTGAATTGTAAATTTGCATAGGAGAGAAGCGGTTTCCTGGGTAATCCAGGACAATTTATGCGTCTCCCAGCACAGTATGCTAAGTCGGCTCTGTGCTGAAATACACAGCTCAAGTGTCTTTTGTTTTTAATCTAGTTATGCAAGTCAGGTACCAAGTCATTAACCTGTTAGCCTTAACCTGACTGAAAATCTTGGCTTCATGTGTTAAGTTGGATTAAACTCGCACACTATTAAACAGTCTGGACAAACGTGGCATGATGGAAGTGCCTTCCGTCTTGAAGTTAATCATTATAACGAGTTGTATGAGCAGCTCTGATAGTTAAAGGCCTGCCCTGATAGATTATACAAGATAAACAAGAGGGCTTGCTGTGAGCTTTAGGAGAACATGTATGTCATGGGATTCCTAGGTCTAATGTGACATTATATATGCATAATAGATTTTAGCTACATGCTATTCATGGTTAAATAGCATTCTGTGATCCTATCATTCATGATATACGAAAAGAGCCAAATGAAGCGAAATGCGAAAATCATTTAGAGACTTTGTTCCAGCCTAGTGAGATGCCTATGTAGACAGCATTTTAAGGCATCATAAGCACAGTCGCAAAGGTTTACTGTTAAAATGCATTCTTTTGGTCCAATTTTGGCATGTATATTGTTTGTAGAGAAGCCAGTCCCAGAGGAAAGTTGATTATATTTGATTCATTTAATATTAAAAGACAAGGGAAGTCCAAATGGAATATAATCCAAAATGTTTGTGCTATTTATTTTATGCTTAGAGTTAGCTAACACCAGTCTCTTGTAGACTTCACTTGAGCAGCAAGATTTTTGATGCATGAAGTTAGCTAAAATATTTGATAAACAAATGTATGTGGCTTGAAATTCGTAGAACTTTGGCAGTGCCCATTGAGAGTGACATTTCAATTCTGTGGAAAGATACAGAAAGATGAGGAGTTATGCAAATCTACTTATCTCAGTTAGGATCCCTGTAGAGAGCAAGGCATGCAGACGTACAGGAAGACAGACAGACGTTTGGGGGATGGGGGTCTTAACTCTTAGGCTAGCACATGATAGCATTCATGCTCTTTGTGAAATGTCTTTTGTCTCCTAGACCCTCCAGAAGTTTCTAAATCATGATGCACTCAAACATGGCTGCTAATGATTTCCAAATGATATCCCCCTGCAATGCTCCAACCCTGCACTGTAACTGAAAATGAACCCCACTATTTTTACATTGACTCACATCATTAAGTTCCATTGAAATACTAGAGTTGTACGTATGTAGCACAATTGCTTTTTTACTTCTGGAATGAAATAATGTTTCCTGATAACTGTATACTAACGATGGGATCTTTTTGAGCAAGGCTTTTTTTTTTTTTTTTTTAAATGTCCTCTTCATGTTTTCCTTTTTGCTTTGGGATTTATAAAATAAATGGACAAGGCTTTTTAGAAGGAATGCACAATATATCAGGGACTGTATCAGTATTGGCCAGTATGGTACTGTCGTGAATGTGTGTCAGAAGAGACACAGAAGAGAAGAAATTGCTGAAAAATGTTGTTATTTGTGTTTTCTTTGTGCACAAAAAGTATTCTCGTAGCTTCATAAAATTAAGGTTGAACCACTGATGTCACATGGACTATTTTAATGATGTCCTTACTACCTTTTTGGGCCTTGAACATTTCAGTTGCCTTACTGACTATGCAGGGTCAGAAAGCTCTCAGATTTCACCAAGAATATCTTAATTTGTTTTCCGAAGATGAACGACATCTTACGTGTTTGGAACGACATGAGGGTGAGTAATTGATCACAGAATTTTCATTTTTGGGTGAACTTGTCCCTTTACCCAAGGTTTAAGCCCTATGCTCATTTTTGCATAGTTAAAAACTGTGCAAAACTGAGCATGAATTGTTGTTAGCTTCAACAGTCTTATAAGAATCAAGCTGGTGGTATTGTTAATAATTTTGTAATTTGGAGGCAAAAAAGGTTTCATTTTCCAGTCTTTCTTTATTCACCTCACAGTTTTGCATATTATGTTTGGACAGGCTAAAATGAGTTGGGAAGGAGGCCTGAATATCCTGAAGCGCTCTTGCTTTGCTAGCCGCACGCTAGTGCTAAAGCAACGTGCAGCTGAAACTGTCATACACAGGGTTGTGTGGGACACAGGAATGCATGACATGCTGAAACATGACTACAGAAAAACATATCCTTTTGAAAACCTCTCTGTAATGGAAGTACAGTTTAATATGACAGGTGCTAACACTGTGTTTGAAAGCGAATGGGTAAATGTTGTTCTCGCTTTTGTCCCTCAAATCCAGTATAAAGAGCTAACAAGGGGCAAAATCACGTCCTGTTTCAGACATCAGTAGGGCCTTGGTTGTTTAACACTTTTTTTTCATGACAATCCCGGACCTCCATGTGAAGCCCGGTGCATCCATTCTGCTAGCTTCAACCTGGTGATTGCGGTCAGACTGTGTGGTGTTATGTGGCCTGCTATATCCTGTTCCTCTTCAGGAGAATTTATTCGGGCATATTCATGGAAACCAGCCTATGCAAATACTGTTGTCATATGAGTTTATGGTTGAGGTTAAAATTAGTACTTTATGTGGTGGTGGTGCGAGTCATTTGGTTTGGATTGGCTGCTAAACACTTGTTAAAGTTTTCATCATTTAAATAGATATGTTCCAGCTTTATGTGCGGAGACAGCTATATATCGTCAATAATAATATCGTAGGCCTAATTGTTGTTTAAACAATATGCGATTTGACATAATCGAGGATATCGCAAAAACACAGCCAGAGAGTGCACGCATACAATATGAGATGTAGATTAGACTACTGCGTGAGCACATTTAGAGTTCACGCTTTCACTGAGTTATTTAATCTATTAAAATACATTTAGAATTCCCCCAAAATTCAAGATATAGGGGCAAAAATGCCCACGAATGACTTTTATTAGGGCTGTCGCGGTGAGGGAATTTCCTTTGCGGTAATTTTGAGTGGCTCAATAGCACGGTATGTGGTATTATCGCCATATATATATATATATATATATATATATATATACATACATACACACACACACAGTGGTGTGAAAAAGTGTTGGCCCCCCTCTTGATTTCTTATTTTTTTGCATGTTTGTCACACTTTAATGTTTCAGATCATCAAACAAATTTAAATATTAGTCAAAGATAACACAAGTAAAGTTTTTAAATGAAGGATTTTATTATTAAGGGGGGAAAAAATCCAAAACTACATGGCCCTGTGTGAAGAAGTGTTTGCCCCCCTGTTAAAACTGTGGTTTATCACACCTGAGTTCAATTTCTCTAGCCACACCCAGGCCTGATTACTGCCACACCTGTTCGCAATCAAGAAATCTCTTAAATAGAACCTACTATATTGAGTCCACATGCATGAAGTGTAAAACGAGAAGGGCATACGAAAAAAGAAAACGCACAAAAATCGCGGTTGCTGTGGTTCTTGCATTCCTCTGCGGTTTGCTCGTCAATAGCGCAATATTGCAGTTATTGCGACAGCCCTAACTTTTATGTCATTTATATTTATACCATCTAAGAGTACAGTTTTTTTTTTCTCCAAATATCAGCACAATTGCAAATGTGATATTGATTTTATAAAACAGTCAAATAAACAATAAGTTAATATTAATTGACTTACCTTTTAGACACAAGTTCCTGTTTTTGCTCTATTTCGTCAATGAAAATAGTTTCAAACAAAACCACATCAGAACTGTTTTGTCTCTTAGGTGTTTTGTTACTGAATCAATTAGCCATTTGAAAACATTGGTTGAATGAATGACTCGATTCACTTATGCAGTGACTTGGCACCACCATCTGCTGATTTTAGGTTTATAGTAGGGCTGCACGATAAATCGCATGCGATATTTAACGCGCATGCTACACAGAGCCATTGTTCACTGATGAGCTGCGCAAAACCACGTTCATATTCGCGCGATTTTTTGCGCAGCTCGTCAGTGAACAACGGCTCTGTGTAGTTAATGCTGCTCAATGTGAAAGCCCGCAGGTGATGGAGATTTACCGCTGATTACAGAACCGGCTTTTTTGACAAGATGCGCGTTAAATATCACATGCGATTTATCGTGCAGCCCTAGTTTATAGTAACAATTTATTTTCCCTTTTTCCCCCAAATAATTTCAAATATCAGTATTATAGTTTTGTTTTAAAATCAAAACATTATTAATGCATTTGTAACTGCAGGTTAAATGCATTCATGTCCTGCAAACAGTCTGTGTAAATGCATCTAAATGCCACTTCAGATGCAGAATCTGTGCCACCTCTGTAAACAAATTTAGTTGATACTGATTTCATTTGATTAGTAACAGCCCTTTAGTGTCTTATTAGGGCTGGGCGATATAGCAAAAAAATTGATCAACAATATAATGTTTTATATTGTTCGGTATCGATAATTATTGACGTTTTTTTATAACCTTTTTTTTAAAAACAAAGGGCAATAGAAAATTATTTTTTAAATTTAACCACTGTATTTTTAAATTAACCCAATTTATTGAGACAAACAACAAATATTTTTTTGTTTTAACAGTCAAACACACAATAAAATTTAAACAAATATCTAATTTCTAATGTTTTATATGCAGATTAAATAGGTTTTAAGGAAACTTTTGTCTTGTTGTCTGCGTCACTCAGAGCACGTGCCTATATACACTATATCGAACATTTTTTATATCGTTATCAAAGAAGGTGTACCGTCGATAAACATCAATACCGTTTTATCGCCCAGGCCTATGTCTTACTATTTGAATGTTGATTAAATTTAAGAATTTGACACAAAAGATGATGCATACATTTAATTAGATTAGAAAACCATTGGCCTTTTATAAGGGTAAAAATGACCATAAAAGATTAAAAACCATTTAAACTTAAAAGTTTATTTTTGTTACTCCTGCAAACTAATCACCACACAGAATATGAAAAGCTTTGGGAGTCAACTGTCCACGGCAGTCCTAAACCTGCCAAGGTACCAGCACAATAACACACTCAACAAGCAAAATATTGTCTAATTATTATCAACAAAATTCCAGAAAATATCGAAATATAATTTTTGTGTCATTACTGCACACGAGACAGCTATAAGTAAACTATTCGTATGTTGACGTCCCGAAGGTTGTAAATCGTTGCAGTCAGCAGGCGTTGCAGTTGAACTGTCCACAAGTCATACACCTTCCGTCTATGCTTCCACATATGACAGATAACGGTAGTGAGAGAAAAGTGTTTATTAATATGAAATATGGATATTTTTCTTACAAAAACGCATGGATTCACTACAGAAGACCTTTATTCACCCCCCGGAGCCGTGTGAGGCACGTTTTATTATGAATGCGCGCGCTTTATTTGAGGACTTGTGGACTGTTCAACTGCAACACCTGCTGACTGCAATGATAGAGCTTGGAATAGCCAGGACAATTTTTTATATAACTCCGACTGGATTCGTCTGAAAGACAAAAGTCATATACACCTAGGATGTTTCGAGGATGAGTAAAAAACACAAGCCAATTTTCATTTTTGGGTGAACTAACCCTTTAATCCAGGAAAGGTTAACATTTTTACCTTTTTTTTTAATTTATTTTTTTTTTACAAAAATTATGTTTTGATTTATGCTTTTGATTATTGAGCTGCATGTTTAGGCTCACTTAAGTGACTGCACTTAATTAAATTAAGAAGAATTCAATTATTTATTTTAATTATTTAGCCTGACATGTTTACTGTTCCAAAATGTTCTCTGTTTCTTAAAAATAAAATATATTGTGTTCAGTGGGGGGGGAAAAGTTTTTTTTTTTTACCCAGACATTTAAAAATAACACATTTTAGAGCTGTAATCGCAATACCGTGAAACCGTGATTATTATTATTATTTTTTTATCTAAGGTTATCATACCGTCAGAATCTCATTCCGGCCCATGCCTAATTTAGATCATGACAACCATGGTTTAAATCACACATATAGCACCTCAATAAGATGGTAAAAATGCAACTATATGATCTGGTATTTGTATAAAAAAACTGTCTAAATACGTTAAGTATAAATGCAAAAAGCCATAGCTTAATCACAAAAAAGAAATACTGTAATTATATTCCATTACTCCTTTAATACATCTAATACATGTCTACATTAATAATATATTACAATTCGATATGAAAATCCCACATTTTTGCCACAATACCATGGTGCCTTTAGTGTTTCTACAGTAAATCCATGGTAAATGATGATGATTTGTAGATTGAAAAGTCTTGTTGCTCACAGTGTTTCAGCAGGAGCTTTAAACTAGATTAAATGGAGTCGTTTGTGATCTTCGCTGAATTCAAGTACTTCACACTGGATCTCACAACGCTGTTTAGTGTCATGTGACTGAGACTCATCAGTGAGTAACGCATCTGCTCTAGTGAGCTCGCGCTGCGCTGCCATTTGAACTCTGAGTTGAGCGGATAAATGCTCCGTGTGGCACACTTCAAACGAATATTGCTGTTTCGTTCTGCCATTGGCGCATAAACATTTATTTGTATTGGGACTACCTTTTTTTATCAATGGAAGATGGGGGCGACTAGGATATGTGGGTGTTGGTGTTTGGGAAGCCTGTTTGGTGTCGCTAGTGTTGCAGAAATTACACACTTCACCTTTAAATGGAGATAAAGTGATAGTGGTGTTCTTAATAATGGAAGTTCACCAGAAAAGGTCTTCCATGTTGTCTTTATCCTCCTTGTGTCCAATGAAGGATGGAAGCCATTCCTTGCCTCACCCAGCGTGCTGGAGGTTTAATTGATTGCGGATGTTTGGAGGTCTTTTTTTTTTTTTTTTTCTTGGTGCTCACGGAAGAGGATCTATAACAGCAACCTTTAGAATTAAGTTAAGCTCTTATGAGTTGGCTGGTCTGTGGTTATAACATACCATGGCTGACACATCTCTGTGGGATGGAGAGTGTGAAGTGCAGTCTCCAAACAATTCAACAACAATTCTTAAGCAAAACCAGTGTCGTGCATTCAGTTCCAAACCACATACAAACTTTGAAACTATGAAAATGCATGTGTACTAGAAAGTTTTGCGGTCATAATTCAACAGAATGTGTTGGAAACTTGTCTGAGGAATTCCATATTTCATAAATTAAAATTAAAAGATTTATTTTTCAAAACAACTTTTTATCTTTTGAACGTAATCAAATAAATCAAATAATCCTGGAAAATAAGTATTAAGCAGCACAGCTTTTGATAATAGTAAGAAATATTTTTTGAGCACCAAACAGCATATATTATCAAAACTGTTTACAATGTCAGTTTTATAGTAAGACAGAAAATGAAGTGTCCCTCTGTGGAAATGATAATCAGTGTCAGAGCATGCTGTAATGGTCTTAAAAGTGTGTGTCAGCCTTAAGTCACAAGGCAGTGAACCGACTACCTTTTTACACAGACACAAACACACACACACTCACATCTCCTACAGACTGGCATGCCTTTAAACTAAAGTCCTTTAATCTTGAACACCAGACCATAACGAAGTTTCTCTTCGGGGTACAGAAGGATGTGACCATGTTAGAAGGGTTGTAGGTGGTTTTGGGTACATTTTAGCAAGTCTTCAGAAGCAGCGAGATGAAAGAGACTTTCTGTGATGTGAGGCGCTGACAGCTATGGGAAGAGTGTGAATCTAAAGTGTAGAGAAATATGAGATATGACAGGCTTCTCTAGAAAATGAGCTGTAGACTGTGTGTTTCCTCCAGGATTTTTGTCTTTCTTCACTTCCATCACCGCAGCCTGATGATGTCCTAATGTTCTGCATTCCATGCCAGGTGCTTACAGACACGTCTGGCTGAAATTATGGCTCAGACAAATGTGCATTACATTAAGTTTTATTGGGACTGTTTCATGGCAATTTCCTTTGGGAAACAGACCAAAAAATAAAACATGTGGCTCTGAAACACTTCTGACACACGGAGAGTGCAAATTATATTGCCTTGTGTGGAGTCCCTTTGACTCATTGTGGAAAAATATGAGCGTTCCTTTTAATAAACTAGTATTATAATAGTTGTATTATCTACTGCTGGTGACTGTAATATTAAATGTCCCTTGCACATAGAGGTTAAAACAAACACAAATGATGATTTAGTCATTCTCAAATGAGATTTTAGATTTATCAGATTTGAAGTGATGTGAAAGCTGTGGTTACAATGCTAATTGACTTTGTCAAGTGCAGGATCAGAAGTCTCTGTGTTTAGTGTGCTCCTGCAAGTAGCTGTGTACAGCAGCAGGCAAGTTTCCAGTACTTGAAAGTGTTTTTGAATGAACTGCAGATTTAATCTACATTAAGGAGAGCTTCTAAATCCTAATATCACTGAAACCCACAGAATCGATATCTTACCTTCCACCATAGCTCAAAAATCATGTTTTATATAATATTTTATTTATATCTGGAAAATGCGATACTGTCACATGCCTGACAAGAACTACGTTCATATAATTATAAATGTAATAATGCTTAAGTTCATGTAGTCATATTTTTATTGGAATATACATGAGCTATTGATCTCTTGTACAATGCATTTTATTATGTTCATTGATTACTTATTCAGGAAGTTACTATAATAAGGCACCAGCCAGTTGTTTATTTAATGATAGTTTACTCATGCATATCCTCTTCAGTAAACAGTGCTTTATATAAATGCATACTATTTAATGATTGTGTACAAAATGATACCACCGCAAAGTCTTATGCAATTAAGTTTCACAATTGCTAATTTAGTATTCAGTAGACACTCCCTATGTCGTTGAGAAATGCCTTGAGCATGTGGTGACCTCTGGGCTGGTTTAACCTAGACTCATCCAGGCATTCATGAAAGTCATGCCCATCCTGTCTGGTTCCTTACTGAGCACTAGTAAAGAATGACACTGCAGTGATAACTGTGGGCTAATTGTTTGTTGCACTCCGTTTGTGTGTTTAACTCCTTTTTAAAAAAAATTTTTTTTTAAGTAGTTTATTTTACATTTATATGCTTGTTTGTTGTTCAATTCTGCTATGAATTTGAATGTGTGCATATGTATAATCTGTCTAAGTAGTGCTCTTCTCTCTAGTTCTCCTTAGGGAGACAGGAAATGTCACTGTTTGGCTTGACCTCAGCGATTACCTCACCGACTCGGGCCCAGATGGTGTACAGGTCATCCCCGCTCTGCTATTGGCTAGTTTTTCGTTGCCAATGAACTGTTTTTATGTCTGAAAAATATAGCCTCACCAAATTTTCTTCTGTTGCTGTAGTTGTACGCCAACAATTACTCATGTCACTGCAGTAATGAAGGAGCAGAATGTTCTATTTCTGTATTCTGTATTACCATACTTGTTCCTCACTAAGCAGGAATAGGGCATTTATTGGCCTTTGTGTCAGCTATGTCATTTGATTAGTGATATAATTAGTTTTCTGTGAGTAAATCTGATTTATAGGCTTACAGGCAACATCCTGTATCTTTTTAATACAAGTAATCCTCACTGTCTCCTTAAAGCAGAGTTTTGCTAATTTATAAGATCTAATATAATCTTTACAGACCTGACTTTTGAGAGGAAGTCAAAATTAGTTTTGTGTCATTGTTCCATGTGTTAATTTTGAAGCTGTATTTTCAAATGTCTATGCTACTATACTCCTAAATGTTGGCAGTCAGATTTGTCCCAATTAAATGCTTTCTAGAATGAGATTTGAACTAGCAAGTCATGTGGCTCTGACATGACACAAAAAAACTGTTGATTCTTTTAGAGCGGCACCAAAATGTCTTAAATCGAAAATATTCGACTGAAAATTAGTTTAGTTTTGATTATTAAATAAATGTAATCAATTCATTGATTATTAAATAAAGTTTATTTTCAGCTAAATTAAAACTTGAATTTCGGTTTCTGTAAAATCTATTTGGTACGTTTTTTAATAGACAAGTCCTTCGGTAGTTCCCTCTCAAACTTCCTGTTACAAAAGGAAATGCATAAACTGCATCTATCAAACCACTTCATGGGATCTTTTTAAACTCTTTGAAACATCTGGTCTTTAAAATGGTCTTATTCAGTATTTCAATCAAATAATGATGCCCGGTTTGTTCTGTACGTATGGGTTAGAGGTTATGTTGAGAGTTTCCTTTTTATGAGTAAAATTGACACGTGGCTGCCCTGCTACTATACTCCTAAATGTTGGCAGTCAGATTTGTCCCAATTAAATGCTTTCTAGAATGAGATTTGAACTAGCAAGTCATGTGGCTCTGACATGACATAAAAAAACTGTTGATTCTTTTAGAGCGGCACCAAAATGTCTTCAATCGAAAATATTCGACTGAAAATTAGTTTAGTTTTGATTATTAAATAAATGTAATCAATTCATTGATTATTAAATAAAGTTTATTTTCAGCTAAATTAAAACTTGAATTTCGGTTTCTGTAAAATCTATTTGGTACATTTTTTAATAGACAAGTCCTTCGGTAGTTCCCTCTCAAACTTCCTGTTACAAAAGGAAATGCATAAACTGCATCTATCAAACCACTTCATGGGATCTTTTTAAACTCTTTGAAACATCTGGTCTTTAAAATGGTCTTATTCAGTATTTCAATCAAATAATGATGCCCGGTTTGTTCTGTACGTATGGGTTAGAGGTTATGTTGAGAGTTTCCTTTTTATGAGTAAAATTGACACGTGGCTGCCCCCTGACGCAATGGATGGCTAATTTATCAGATGTTACAGTCAGTCATTTGTTCTTGGAGTAAGTTTTCTGGGGACATGAACTGTCCAAGTGTCCCTAGCACCACAAAACAACAGTTGTTCCCACTCTCAGTGGTCCTCGTGTTAATGACCCCAGTAATGTGTAGCTTTGCAAACATGCCTTGTGACCTAATAATGATTCAGGCACTAACCCGTTTCCTCCTGATGAATGTTGCCCTTTGATTGATATAGCATTCAAGTGATGCCTCATACAAAGAATTAATGTTTTTATTTCTTGTGCACTCTTTTGTTATAAATCATAGAATGGTTTTGGAAATTGAACCAGTCTTACGAGTCATTACATTGAAGTGATCGAGAATGGAAAAAGAATTGTTGATGACTGAAACTCTACTAATGTGCCTCTCCTGTTATTCTGTAAACGTCTCTGTTTTTGGCTGATGAGTCACGCTTATCTGTGGTTTTAGTTTGACATTAAATTGCAAGTTTAACTTGGTGTTTAGAGTTGGATATGACTTGCATGTGATTGCCGGGTGCGTCTTGTGAGCCTTCGCTATGATACGCTATACAGTGGGCTCTTTTTCTTCCTCTCTTACAATCTCCCTCGCTTTCATGGACCAGTTCCATTGACAGGAACTTGGACTGTAGGATAATAAAGTAAGGGTTTATGTAACGACCTCTCCTGAGGCCTTTTCCCTATGGTTTCCTGTTCCGGCTCCTCCACAGTCAGACTGATCACTTTCAGTCTTAAACCCATGATTCATTGCCCAGTTCTCCCAAACCTTCAACAGACAAAGAATAGTCTTCACTGAGATCATGTCATCAGTTCACAGCAGATGTATCCTACTTGGACCACTGGTTCACCATTGGTGTTTGAGTGTTTAGTGGGAATGGAACAGTGATGGGAATCTACAGAAAACTGTAGACTGTCAATGAAAAAAATTATTGCATTTCTTTTATTATTTTATTATTATTTTATTTTATTTTAAACCTAGGCCTGATATTGTCCATTGCAGATACTTCTATATTTGATGTTTATTTGAGTTTGTAAGACATAATTGTTCAGATTAAATTCTGATGCTGGTTTAATTGCTACTGAAATGCTGTGCTCAAGTTAGCAGTGTTGCTGTATGTTGCGGTACCGCCCCCATTGAGAAACACTACTTTAAAGGAATAGTTAAACCAAAAAATGTTGTCGTCATTTACTCATCCTCATGTCGTTCCAAACCTGTATAAGTTTCTTTCTTATGTTGAATACAAAAGAAGATATGCCTGTAGCATTCTGACCAGACGTTTACAGAAGCAGACCTTTGGGGCGGAGATCCAGGTTTGTAGATGTACAGGGTGCAAGTGATCTTCCAGTCTCCTTTTGTCTCACTCTTTTTCCCCTCCCCCTTGCATCTTCTCCTCATGCGACCATTTTATTGGGCAGACAGACTCAAATTTCTGCCACCACAGGTCTACTGTCATTTTCTGGCCAGTCAGCTTTTGCCCCAGTACAATACCTGCAGATCAGCTAACCACATCTATAAATGCTTCACTGCTGCTGCAACTTAATACAAGGCAATGTTTTCATCTTTTTACTTTGATTCTCCTTTTTTGACAGCATCAAAAGAAGTGCCATGTGGAGGCTGAATTAGGCCTGTCCCTTGTGCTGCTAGAGAGGAAAGATGAAAGAGAGAGAGGAAGAGGTGGTGCCCTTGGGCACTTCATTAAGCACAGCAGGTTGTACTGAGGATGTGGTGAGATTTTAGAGACCTCTTCCCCCCCATCCTTTATTCAGAAGGGAATTTTGGAAGTGCCTTGAAATGAACTATTTGAATGCTAATGTATGGATTAGCCAAAACAATAGAAAGCTTTTTAAGAAGGCATGACTTTTAACGATCCCAGTGCCACCCTAAAATTCAGGCAGAGAGTACTGTCGGTGATTATACAATCGGTGGGTGGTATGACTCTTGGTAACTCATGTTAATAAAAGAATAATAGAGTTCTTGTTGGAAATTCAACCTGTGTTTTGTATACATTTATATTATTTTAAATATATAATTAAAATAAAGTTACTACATTTTGTAGAAATTGTATTACTATTAATAATGGTATTAATAATTGTAACAATGTTCATAGCTCAGGGAAGGAGGAGGCAGGAACTGGCAAACATTTAAGCATAAAACTTTAATAATCAAATAAATAAACACAAAACAAGCATAAAAGCAGCAGCCCCTCACAAGATGACTGCCGCATAAAATATAATAAAACAACAACATAAATAGTTCAGGCCTGGTCCTCTCTCGTCCTTCACTGTAGTCACTTTTACCCTTCTGGAGCTCCTCCGTGGGACTCGAGACCGGTGAGTGGTGCAGGTGTCGCTCTTTATCACTCGCGTCACCGGCCTCGCTCCGTTCCCATAATAATAACAATAACATTTTTATTTATATTTAACTTTTAATTATATATAATAATAGTAATATTATCTAATGCTCTAACTTTGTAACCCCCCAAAGGAAGTACTTTGAGTCTCTTTTGTATTCCATGTATAATTCATGATATTAAGACAGAGTGCAGTAGATCTCTTGGGGGTCTCTATGCTAGATTTCAGATGTATTGCGAAGACTGATTTTAAACCGTGCCAGAGGCTTGTACTTTGTGATTCAAGTAATAAAGACAGCGTGACATTTCTGCTTTTCCCCACCCCCCCAACATGTCGTGTGTGTGTGTGTGATTTGCATGCTCACTCTGTGTAGCTAAGGTTTAATCTTTCTGTTTGAATCTTCCAGGCATACATGGGAAGATCTAACAATAATATCAAAGCGCCATCAAGGAACCGTTTGCATGTATTAATTCCTTTATTGTCCTCCGTCACAGCTGTACGCAAGATGTCCATTGGCATGATCAGAGTAGCACATGCATGGCTCTATGATTGTTCTTTTAATTCCACCATGCTGGAACTCGGTGAGATTTTCATGTTATTGTTCACGTACTGACCTCACTTCCTGTCGTTATTTGAGCACAGGATGTTTGCCTTCTAGGAGATGCCTCTCCTGAGACGCCCATTGGCCTTCAAGACCCCCACGTTTTTGTTTGTCTCTGATTTTCAGAAAGATTTTGTTCTTTTTTGTGAGTTCTAAAACCTTTGTTCTTGCATGCAATTTGAGGTTGTATTAGGAATGGTGCAGACTTTAGAAATGGAAAAGAGCAGATCAGTTAAACAAGTGAGTTTTTTTGAACAATTACATAAACTAAATATCTGTGGGGAAATTGACTGCTAAGCCACTAGTTTCCCTCACTCTTAGTTTTCTTAGCTTTTAGTCTTCTTTTAGTGTGTTGTGTACTGCATTCAAATTGGAAATGTTGGCTTGTAGGGTGTTTTGCTTTTACCCCAAGTGGTACCATTATCTCAACTAGTTGTTAGTTTATTCCTCAGTCTTCAGTCTGTCTAGATACATAGATAATCTTGCTGTGAGTTTTTCAGACAGTTCTGGTTTCCACAGAAACAACTCAACACTTTTGACTCATTTTGAGTTTTTCTGTTCCATGTTTTCTGTTCTCTTCTCATTGTAATGTTCAGTCCAGCCGGACATTTACTTAAGGTCAGTTTGTTGACTTGACTTTCTTAGTACACGTTCCTGGTGTTGTTTTGCATGATTGGTCCAAAGTTCATGTTATTCCAAATAATATTTTTCATAATGTTTTTATCAAAGATTCCAATCAAAGTGCGCACATCCAGCCGGCCAAAAGCTCAGTGTAGGTGCTCAACCACAAAAAATCTAATTTGGCACACCACAGCTCCAAAAGTAGAAAAAAATATGTAATTATGTTCTCAACACAGGTGACGTTTCGAGCCTAAAAGCTCAGCCCTTATATACAACACAACCCTAAATCACGTGATCACCCACATGACCAAAAAAAAAAAAAACCCACAACACAAGGCCAATCAACAAATCAGATCACATAAGGGCAATGAACACATCACATAAAAGTGAAAACAATAATTAACTTCACACACTAAACATATACATACCCTATAAAAAATACCTGACTACAAAAATCTACATCAGTAAGCAATATCTCTCACAACAGAAAAAAAACACAACATGGCCAACACCAAGAAAAGATAAAATTACATATAATCAGAACAAACACATAAATCAATGTAATAAGAGAAAAGGGCGAATATCAAATTTTTCGTTAAAACCATTGGGTGATAATGTGTTCAAAGTGTAAATCCAATATGCTTCACGTTTTAAAAGTAAAAATGGTTAATATCACCCCCTCTTCAAGGTAATTTAACAGCTTCAATACCAATGTATTGTAAAGTCAAAATAGAATGTCTAAGGTTGAAAAAGTTGTAAAAAGCTTAATTTTTTTAAAAATTAAAATAACCAACCATATGCCTCATATCTCATGTTATATAGAAACATATTGTGCTTTTGTTAAACTGATCATTTGTCTTACATTTATTCATTAAACTATGTTAAGGCTCAGGAAATTATGTAATTGTATAGTTGCTCAATGTTCCATAAAAGCACAAATTGTTCAGTGTTTTCCCACAGTAGGGGGCAGTCGTGGCCTAATGGTTGGGGAGTCGGACTTGTAACACAACGGTCACGGTAGGGCTGGGTCGATATGGGTTTTTCATATCAGTCGATATCGATAATTCTAACAATAAATGCCAAATCTTTATTTCTTTCAAGTTTAATGGCAGATTTTTGCTCCTAAGTGAAAGTTGTAGAAAGCAGACCATTAACTGTGGTTTTAAATTACTCTTTATGGTCAGAACATGACAAACACTTCACGCTTATGAAATTTGTACACTTTTCCAGTCATTTTTTTTCCTTAACAAAATAAATATTTTAATTGAAAAATTTATTTCTTAGTATCTGCATGTAGGGCTATTTATATTTATATTTATTAGTGGTGTCAAAATTAGCGCATTAACGCAGGCGATAAATTTTTTCAGTTTAACGCATTTAAAAATATTTAACGCAATTAACGCAGGGGCGGGGCTAGGGTTGGACACCCCACTCACAACTGCTGCTTCTGTCACTTTTTCTCTTGACAAGAAATGCATTTATTCAGTCGCAGAACGGCTGAGAACGGGAGACGTTTCAGAAGCGCGCTCCTCTTCACAATCGGTGCCAGGCGCGAGTCAAGCGAGCGTGGAAACGGTACTGTGCTCTTCAATTGCATGCACAAAGGCGCCGGCGCGCTGTAGCCTGTATCCTTTCATATCAAAGCGCGAAATAAACTACGTGCATGCAATACCGTGGTCAGTTAAGTCATGAAGTTACCAAAAAGGTGATTTTAAAGCTGCCTTAAAACTGTGCATGCATGCAATACATTTTATATGAGTCACATTTAAGAACATGTCTCTGAAATGGTTTTCAAAACTGTCCTGGAGCAGCCCAGCACTGTCTCACTCATCTAACACACCCGATTTAACTCGTCAGCTCATGTTTATTTTAGCAATTCAGTCAGTGAATACGCAGCCTGCAAAACACTAAAATAAATATCAAAGAAATAATACAGTTAAACAAGTAGCCTAAATAAGAAAGTTAAATACACCTTGTCTACAAGACAAAATACTATAAAACTCATTATAATCAGTGATGCTACACTGGATGTGGCATGACACTACATGACAAATCCCCGACATTAAACTGCCTCGTTCTATTTATGAGGTAATGACACAGAGTTCAAATGTCCTGTGTAGACACTAGACAGACTCAACCTGTTGCGACGCGGTGGTGTCGCGTCCGGTGTAGACACGGTTCACTGTTTCGCTACTTTAGTGGTGTCAAAATTAGCGCATTAACGCAGGCGATAAATTTTTTCAGTTTAACGCATTTAAAAATATTTAACGCAATTAACGCAGGGGCGGGGCTAGGGTTGGACACCCCACTCACAACTGCTGCTTCTGTCACTTTTTCTCTTGACAAGAAATGCATTTATTCAGTCGCAGAACGGCTGAGAACGGGAGACGTTTCAGAAGCGCGCTCCTCTTCACAATCGGTGCCAGGCGCGAGTCAAGCGAGCGTGGAAACGGTACTGTGCTCTTCAATTGCATGCACAAAGGCGCCGGCGCGCTGTAGCCTGTATCCTTTCATATCAAAGCGCGAAATAAACTACGTGCATGCAATACCGTGGTCAGTTAAGTCATGAAGTTACCAAAAAGGTGATTTTAAAGCTGCCTTAAAACTGTGCATGCATGCAATACATTTTATATGAGTCACATTTAAGAACATGTCTCTGAAATGGTTTTCAAAACTGTCCTGGAGCAGCCCAGCACTGTCTCACTCATCTAACACACCCGATTTAACTCGTCAGCTCATGTTTATTTTAGCAATTCAGTCAGTGAATACGCAGCCTGCAAAACACTAAAATAAATATCAAAGAAATAATACAGTTAAACAAGTAGCCTAAATAAGAAAGTTAAATACACCTTGTCTACAAGACAAAATACTATAAAACTCATTATAATCAGTGATGCTACACTGGATGTGGCATGACACTACATGACAAATCCCC
Organism: Sinocyclocheilus grahami; assembly: GCF_001515645.1. NCBI lineage: Eukaryota > Metazoa > Chordata > Actinopteri > Cypriniformes > Cyprinidae > Sinocyclocheilus > Sinocyclocheilus grahami. Next base: position 753,678 of record NW_015505195.1, read on the forward strand.
GACATTAAACTGCCTCGTTCTATTTATGAGGTAATGACACAGAGTTCAAATGTCCTGTGTAGACACTAGACAGACTCAACCTGTTGCGACGCGGTGGTGTCGCGTCCGGTGTAGACACGGTTCACTGTTTCGCTACTATTATTACTGTTATTACAATTGTATACAAAACTTTGTATTATGCTTGTTATAGAGTGCGTGACGTCACGTGCACTACTGACGGTGGCAGTAGACAACGCGGTTGTCACGGCGACTGTCACAGCCCTATCTGAATGTTCTAATGAGTGATATTGTGTCAAATCATGAAGCAGGTAAATTTGTTTATTATCAAAAACAACCTCATTTTTATATGGTGAAATTTAATTATTTTGACTGTTTTGAGTTTTATTCAAATTAACCATTGGTCTTCCACAGTAGCATACATTTAGATCATGAGATTTTTTACAATATGTAATATAAGTCTCAGGTGTCCCCAGAATGAGTCTTTGACGTTTCAGCTCAAAATACGCCACAGATCATTTATTATTTCATTTTGAAAATGCCTATTTTGAGTGGGAGCCTTTTCCAGAATAGAGCTACGCCATTACAGCTCGGACATGCTAAAAACATCTGTTTTGGTTCTGATAATCATGTTTATCGCGCTGAAATCATGCGTTTTAAAGCATACGAGTTTAAACTTCTGATATACGGTTTTCTGAGCGCACACAGACATAAAGCGGCCACCACACAGCATGTGAGTACTAAACTAAGTTCTCATTCACACACAAGTTTACGTTAAAAACACACACGAGTTACAAAACAGTCGGTTATGTCTGTGGAGGTAAACTGCTGGGAAATAAATCGGATGTTTATTTTATAGCGCCTCAATACCATGGTAAAAATGTAAGTATATGGTTTCTAGGTATTTGTTTGAAAAGCAGTAGTCTAAAAAATGTAGTATAAATTAGTGGTCGACCAATTATCGGCGCCGATATTAAGCATTTTTATGATTATCGGTATCGGTCGTTTTCAAAAAGCGATTAGCCGAAAAAATTACTTAATTTTGAAACGCCCTATTTGGCTCTAATGCAGCTTGTCAGAACTCACCACTCTGTGGCTTAAACCAATCTCCGCCCACCGCCCATCTGATTTGTTGGGAGTCACGAGTCCGACCAATCAATGCGGAATTCACGCTCACTCCGAAAGCACTTGCTAACTGGAGCTGCTTCAGTGATCACGCATCAGTTTTCTCTCAAAGGTAAGGTAGCAGCAGACGTTGCTTAATTTGCAATAAATCACAATCCACTAACGTTACACTGAAGTTGCAAAACACCTCAATATTATCTATGATTTCCGCGATGCAGAAAATGTGGACGGAATCGCGGAATCCAGTCATATAAATGGAATTTACTGTATGACATGGAATGTCACAGAATTTGTCAAAGTTTGGATGAATTAATCAAAAGTAGATCAGTACACTTAAATAGAGTCGCGATATAAACTAGAATCTGTAAATATTAAGCCACAAAAACACTATTTAAATATGAATCATGCATGTTCTGCGTGTCTCTGTGTATGTAAATGGCACAGATGCGCGTTTTTGTTTTCTACACATACAAAGTGTGTGACGCTCACGGTGATTTCAGCTTCTGTCGTCTCAGTACATGAGGACATAAATACATGACCAACATCTCCAGAACTGCGCTGACTCCCTCTGAGAGTCACTTCATGATCATTTGACAGTTTCATTTGAGTAAAACTATCGCTGTGTTTCCCACAGACTTGTGGAGGCATATATATGCAAATTAATTCTCTGCCAGCAGGAGGTGCTGTTGGAGTGGTAGAGATCGAGATTTCCCCGGTAACGCTGTTCACAAAGCAGCGCTCTGCTCACAAATGCTGCTTTATCAGATATTACATGCAAGATGAAATGAAAATTACATCCAAAATTTTCTGAAGGCAGTCAGGTTCCTTCAGAAATATAGTGATATAAAAACACCCGCACCGGGTTTCAATTTTGAAATGTGCAGTGCTCATGTTTATTCAACGAAGTCAAAGCCTTTTGGAAAATCTATTTTTGTGGCGGTCAGTTTTGATATTGTGGCGGGCGCCACAAATAAATCAATGTATGGGAAACACTTACATAGGCTACAGAAACTTAAAAGTTCCTCATGACAACCCATCAAAATATAAGTTTGGGGTTAGCTTAAAGAAATTATCAGAAATATATTACAGTGGTGCAGTATGATATGCATAATACTACTACAACAATTACAACTTTTGTTTAAAAGTATAATCACACAAAACGCTATTTCTTCCATGTTTTAATTTTAATAGTAAACCCTTTGCCAAAAAATAAAGAGTTTAACTCTCATTTGATTAAAAGATAAATTAAACTGATTTGTGCCTTCATTTGCACTGTAAATTAAAACTAACTGAAATTTCTAGTGTCACATAGGCCAAGACATTTCAATAGGCTATTGAACTAAGTGTACCTGTAAAAGGCTGTCAGTGTTATAGTTTCATGAAAATAGTTGCAGTCTTCTTAACTTCTACAGTATAGCTATGAAGACAATTAAATTATTTACACTTATTATATACATTTTTTAAGTTAATCCATTGATATGCATTAGATGATGAATTGAATAGTCACCTCTACTATTGTAGGTTATGTTTTAGCCATCAGAAAAGAATTAGAGGAATTATGAGAGGTTATGCTATTACACATATATTTCTAACATGTAAATTATTGAAGCCAAATACTTACATTTCCCCAAGCTGTTTAGCTGTAGTACAGTATTCATAAGCTTAATCATGAAGTATACAGTGGCCCCACTTTTAACTCTCTCTTTATATTACGCTTATTGTAGATGGATGCACAGAGGAAGATAAGAGTAAAAAGTGCAGTGTGGGAGTACTACACTCAACCAACACCAGGAAAGGCAGTTTTTGTCAGAGCCCTTGTTATTCTTAATTTTGACATTAATTTTCATTTTTACACCAGACATGAATATCGGTTCAAAATATCGGTAATCGGTCTACTTGATATGTAATAATCTGTATCGCATCGGCCCTGAAAAACACACATCGGTCGACTCCTAGTATAAATGCACAAACACTGTAGCTTAATTATAAAATACTGTAATTATACTCCATTGCTCCTTTAATACATTTAATACATGTCTACATTAATAATATAATACAATTTGAAATGAATATCCAACATTTTTGCCACAATATTAATGATACCACAGTAAATCCATGATAAATTATGGCGATTTGTAGATTGAAATAACTTCTGAAGGTCTCGTTGCTCACAGTGTTTCTCCTGTTTGTTAGCACTGTTTCATCTGCCTTTAAACTAGTTAAAACACCAGGAAGTCCAGGAAAACAGGCGAAGATCAAAACCGAAGGAGACAGACAAGGCTAGGCAAAACTAGGCTAAGGCTAAGGCTAAGGCTAGGGAACGACCTAGGGCTCTGTAGAGTCGCTATCGCTAGGAGAGTGATAATCGCTAGACAATACTCGGCAGAGGGAAGGGAACAGAGTGAGTGTTAAATAGTGAGAGATTGATATGAAACAGCTGGGTGCAATCAGTGTAAACAGCTGTGTGCAATCCGTGCTGAGTGCAATCAGTGCAATGAATGATGGGATATGTAGTCCGGAGTGATGTGCAACAGTGTGTAGTGCGAGAGTCAATGAAATTGGAAGTTCATGGACCGGATTCGTGACAGTTAGGGCTGAACGATTTTGGAAAATAATCAAATTGCGATTTGTTTTTTTTTTTGTTTTTTTTACACCAATATTGCGATTTGCGATTTAATATGCAATTATTCTTTTTTTAAAACCTCTTTGTTCTGTATTATTCAACAAAGACAAGCTATACATCATTGTATAGGATGACCAACACACTATTAGATAGATTAAACATAAATGTTCTTTTCTGTAGGCCAGGCCTATATGTTTCGATGAAATTAGGTGATGCATGAATTGATATGAATGTCATTTTTATTTAACAACTACAATCACAGTACATTGACTGATTTGTTGAACTTCCAACCTAATAATTGTTTAAATAAGCCTGGTGTAAACATTAATATGAAAGTCAGTAACAAATCACACAAACTAAAGTAGATTGCAGAAATATAAAAACAAATCTGTTGCTTTACCACACTACTTTAGGTAATTCAAAGTCACTGTAATAAACATGTGCACTGCACTTTTTAAACACTGTCTGTTAACTTTAGACCAGTGGTTCTCAAACTTGTTTGGGCGCGCCCCACTTTAAACCTATAAAAAAAATCTGTCCCCCATTCCCAAATCCCCATCCCACCTCAGACTACCAAATAATTTCACTAAACATTATGAAAAATTTATGCTTTTTTAATTTAAAAAATCTACAGGGGAAAAAACACCTGCATCACTTGAAACATTGAAAAATAGCATAGAGAGAATAACTGTTATTTTTTGTGGGTTTAATGCTGTCTGCTAAGGCATAGGACACACACAGGCTTTCGACATTAAACACTATGTCTACATCGGACGCAGTGGCAAAATACAGTAGAGCCATTATAATCAGTGACGCTGTGTACACTGGATGCGGCGCGACATTAAACTGATGCCTTGTTCTATTTATGACGTACTGACACAAAGTTAAAATGATTTGCAACGGTCGCTTTGTCGCGTCCAGTGTAGAGCTGTTGCGGCGCGATGCGTCAACTGTAGCGTCCGGTATAGACACGGTGAGTGAAGCCGAGAGCAAGATATGCCTCGTCATATTTTCTGCATTTAGCTTTTGAATGACCAGCACCTGTCTGGGTCTGTGCGACTTCATCTATGGCTTTTCTCTTCGCTTTCACGCACCGATCCATCTCCCATTCTAAGTTACATCCTTTGGCTGTTTACGGTTTTATTTATTTTCTTTTTCTGCTGATGGCCCGCGCTCGACTTGAAGCAGCGCTGCTTAGACCGATGGGTGTGTCATCAAAGTACTGAGAGAGCTGTAAGAGAGTGCGGATGTCTCCTTATGCTTTCTCTCGCCGTACTTTGATGTCATACACTGATCTGATCTTCAAGTCAAACACCCCTCTTTACTCTCGCGTGTCACGTGACCGTGTAATCGCAGCCTCTGCGATTGAAAAATTGCGTTATTTCATATCGCGATATTATCGCAAATGCAATTAATCGTTCAGTCCTAGTGTGTGTGTGTGTTCACTACTCACTGCTGTGTGTGTGCACTTGGATGGGTGAAATGCAGAGTATGGGTCCATTCCGAGTATGGGTCACCATACTTGGCCACACGTCACGTCCTAGTCCTCCTAGATAAAAGTGGCAGAGTTCTGCATATTGAAGAGCCTTGGAATTATACATGCAGATATTATTCACAGAAATTCTTGATGAAGATCATCATAACAAAAACAAAGAGGCTCCGCTGAGAAAGATGGAAAGGAACACAAAATAACTAGCAGAGAGACAGGAATTGTGAGATCGGAACGTCTGGAAATATATTAAAGGAGCACTGCTGGAATCACCTTGCATTAGAGTGCTCATCTTGAGTCATTGGAGGGAAATCCAATCTGCTTTTGCAAGCACAAAAGATATATGAGAAAGCCTTTTGCTGAATAAGTTCCCCCTCTCTTTTCTCTCAGAACATTCTCATTTGATGCACATCAGAAGTGAATCTGGGCATACTTGCTTCTGCAGGGGGTCTGGGACGTTTCCCTCCCTTGAGACTTAACTTTATGAATTCTATCAGGTTTCTGTAAGCTGAGATTGGCCACCTCTTTTTGTCTCCTAGCAACTGCAGTTGCCAGTCAGCCTGTGGAGGCGGAGCCTGCATGAACTCATTGCATTAATTATTCATGAGCACTTGGATCAGAGGGTGATGTAAGGATAGAAACTGAGCATGCTCGCCTAACTCTGGCGCCAACGGTAACCGGGCACCAGCCATAGAATTGGATGTATTATGCCAGCCCTTGGCTACTGCCTTTGTTTTACACTGTATAATATGTGAACAGGCTGGATTTTGAGTGTGAACAATGATGTGAAATATTTTAATTTTGCATCCATAGTCATGAGCTTCTGTAATCACTCCAGCCAAAAGAACAGGCTCTCACAACAAGCTGACAGACCACCATCTCCATATCATTGTCGGTGCATACGGGCCAGTCAGAGAACACATGCCACTAAGAGCCATGGATCAAGCTGTTTGCTGGATGTCATAGGTGTGTTTTGTGTGAATTTAGAGAGAACCCGCTGGTTGGCCAATCTGCCAGTGTGTAGTTCAACACCCTCTGAATAGACTATGTATGTATGTATTTATGTGTGGATAGATGGATATACATAATGTGAAGTGAAATATATATATATAAGTATTAAGGGCCTTAGTATGTATAGGGACACTTTTTGTAAGAGATATGTGAATTAGTATTGATAGTGCATTTATAATACTTTAATAATAAATAAGGGCAATGCCAAAAGTTCAAGAATAATTACTTTTAAAACTTGCAGTATAAAAACACCTAAATGCTACATTACATATTTTTTTATTTAATTTGTTAATATTGATATTATTTAATAAACCTTTTAAATAAAGGTTTTTTTCAATAGCATATACATTTTTGCTGTGGAATTAAAAATGGTATAAAATAATGACATTTCATTGGTGTCAACTAATAATATTTTGGTAGTGGTTAATTCAGGATAATTGGGACATTATTCCCAGTTATTTTAATGGTAAAACTTTCCCAATTTGCCTGAATTCACCCTATATAGTTAATTATTATAAATATAACATTTATATGCATAATTTTACTTGTTGTATAGAAGAACTGTGCTTGTTGTCCAGATGTCCCTAAGAAACGTGTCTGATCTGTATCCTGTGGCCATGGCCCTAAAAGCAGCCTGATTTTACAGGACATCTTTAACATAAGTTAGTCATCTAGTACTTCAAACTAGTTAATTTGTATAATGTCCCTAGTATGTGTATGAGAATATGAGTGATCTCAGTATTTTTACTCTAACTGCCGTGTATGCATGTGCGTGTTAAATGACATTTAAAGTATGGCAGATGGTGGGGGGATGCTGTTTTTCCACTTGAGTGAAGCATCAGTGTGCTGCTAAGGTGATTTCCTCGATTTCAGCAGCGAGCGGTATTGAACTGGCAGGACTGTGTGTAATACTCCCTCCAGGCCTGGAGAATCACCCACACATGTGTGTGTTACGTGTTAATGCAACACCCATCAGTTTTAGGAAGATCATTTGGATTTAAACCTCCCACCTGATGTGATTTGACTGTCAGGTGCTGTCTTTGAATGGCTTGCTCTATGTTAAAGGTGGGCAAGATTCTGGCTAATGCCTGTCATGAGAGTTATAGCCCAGACAGAGTAATCATTAACTACTGGTCCTGTGTGCAAACAGAGCATGAGATTCTAGTTTTATCTTAATTGCACTTCATCACCCCCCCCCCCCCCCCCC
>NW_015505195.1:761385-843422 GCF_001515645.1 Sinocyclocheilus grahami
CCCCCTTTCTTTCTTTCTTTCTTTCTTTCATTCTCTGATTATTGCACTCATCAGCTAAATAAGATGCTGTCAGTATAACGACAACATAAAGTCAGCTCAAAATATAGTCTACTGAACAGATGAACCCCAGTGTGTTCTACTGGCTTGACTGAAGTGTTAGGTTGAAGATCGAGTGTTACGGCTGGACAATATGTTTATTTAATATGATTGTTGACAATATTAAAGGGACAGTTCACCCAAAAATGAAAATTCTGTCATTAATTACTCACCCTTACAGTGGGTACGGAAAGTATTCAGACCCCCTTAAATTGTTCACTCTTTGTTATATTGCAGCCATTTGCTAAAATCATTCCAAACCCAGAAGACCTTCGTTCATCTTCGGAGCACAATTTAATATATATTTAATGAAATACAAGACCCTTTTGATCCTACATAGACAGCCACGTAACTGAAACGTTTTATGGCCCAGAAAGGTAGTAAGGACATCGTTAAATTAGTCCTTGTGACTAGGGATGCGCCGATCTGATATTCATATCGGGTATCGGCTCCGATAGTGCCATTTTTCTCGGATCGGTCATCGGTCAGAGAGGGCCGATCCAAGTCCGAGATTTTTATTATTTTTTTCCCCGATTGTGCGAATTATTCTGTGTTACTTCTGAAGTCATACAATAGATTAATGTGAGCTACATATGAATATTTAAGTCCTTACATTAAAGTTCACACAAACTCCGCTGTAGCTGTCAGTCATTCGTTCAGCTTTTAAACACTGGTCGCGTTCGGTTACAGCAGTCAGCTCGGTAAAGCTCTCTCCAAGATCATTCTGTGTTCCCATTATACTTGATTTGTAAATACATGTCTATGATTTTGCAAAAAAGACTATCTTCTTGCCGGAGTTTAATGTTTTGTTACTTGCTAGCGGGTGTCTGTGAGAACAAAACACGGGCGTAGAAAAGACTATAAATAGTTTTTAACGTACACAGTAACTGAAATTTAAAACCGTTAAAAGAAAGGCTCAATAACTGTTGCACAGATATAATACACTACACATCAATTTCTCTTCCCTTTGTGCTTTGTAGTTTTTAACACGAAGCGCTTACAATGTGCGCATCTGGTGTACAGAATGATGCGCATCATTCTGCACACCGGATGCGCACATTGTAAGCGCTTCGTGCTCATAGACTGTATAAAAGCAGTTCGGGCTGCACTGTATTTGTTTTGTCCTATCGTATCTATCATATGTTGTTGCCTTATTAAAAAAATGCTATACATAAGAAATGTATTTAAATTTTATAGTATATACTTAAACATATATATGAATCAACCCTCTACATTGAGAGTAAATCACTCGCATATGCGACTAAATCTTCACTCTGGGCAACTAAATGATGTCTAATATTAGCCAATGGCTAATAAATTCTTAGATTTTACTCGCCAGTGTGAGTTGGAGGCTGAGTATAAGTTTAGCACAGATATATTTTCACTCGCCAAACACTGACTGAGCGCTATCATTTCATCTCAATGGATGCGCAGTGCACCTGTGTTTGTGTGTTTTGGCGTAACGTAAACTCTAGTGTGAAGGTGCACGACTCGCTGACGCTTTCTCTCACACGCGCAAAGTGAGAGAGAGAGAGAGAGAGAGAGAGAGTCACACATAACATGCAGAATTGATGTGATACATGTAAACAATATTCTTTGTTTTATTTTCCTGTCAAAATAACGGAGTTTCTTTGGAATTCTTCAGCTTTTAAGAAATGCTGGGTTTGTGGTCAGTTAATGTGCCATTCCCATCCTGTAGTGTACATCCTCGGTCACTACACTGTAATGTCACATAATAGTCAGGGATCTTTTGCTGGGTTCACCCAAGCAAAATGTAAATATGCAGTATTTCTGGAAAAAAAAAATATATATATATATATATTTTTTTTTTATAAATAAAATCAATTAGAGAAGCTTTTAATTATTAAAATGTAAGGAACCATTAAAATTTAATCCAGAAAATAATGGAAAACAGAATTTGGTAAAGATAAAACTGTAAACCTCAATTAATTATACAGGCTTTTTGATTAATAAAATTTTATGTAACCATTAAAACAGAGTATAGAAAAATGAAAATGGAAAAAACTGAATTTGGAAATAAAACTGATTTCATAGTGCCCTATAATTATAATAAAAAAATTGTGGTAATAAAAATAGATGTAAGTGAACAATAGCCTTTAAAATGACTTAAAATACATATATAATAGCAATGAGGCAACAATAATTAGTTCAAATAAAGTATCAAAAGCAAGATATATGGTTTTATTGAACAAAATTGTTAAAATACATAATGTATTATAAACAATAGAGCTAATGTACATTACGCATTACAACAAAGGCCTGCAGGGGGCGCCAATGGCCTGAAGATTGTTTTTACACATTACTGTGCGATTTAATCCTTGTTTAATATTGACCAAGCACCATTTCATTCAAATGTCCACTTAATATTTAATATTTGGCCATTTCTTTAGGATCGAAATGCCATAGCCACTGTAATTAAATGAATATGTGGACATCAAAACGTGTAAACTCAGAATGAGGGTTTGAGCTTTTATTTTGAAACCGCGATGTGTTTGTGTAGATTTATACCTTACAAATCTGATGAAATGGCGCGTGTTGCGTTCCCAGATTAACGTTATAATAAACCCAAACTCACAACAACTAGTGCTGTGTTCGATACATAGATACAATGATGTATCGTCACAGAGATTTGACGATACGAGTATCGATACAGCTGACTCTGTATCGATATTGTGGCAGGTGTGCAGCAGTGGACCGCCCTTAATTTGAATACAAGAACAACGTTTAAAATTGAGCAGAAAAGTGCGAGGTTTCTAAAAAATAATGAATAGAGCATAATATATAGGCTATAACTAGGTTTAATCTGGCCGCAGAGGAGCACAACTGGGTTGCCTGATATAAAGAGACGTAATCTACTTATCTTTGTCAACCTGGCAACCATGTGCAGGCACGCTCTCTCTCCACTGTGGATAAACGCGCTTGCTTTCTGAAACACCGGTTTTAGCTTGCAGTTAAGCGATCTCCACCTCAATATTCTATTCATGCATTCAGTGTATGTATGAATTACCAACGTTTTGCCGCGTTTCTCTATTAACAGTGAAGCTGTGGCTTTAATTCCTTTAGAAACAATGATGTTACCAGCTACTTGTTGAGAATGATAGCGTAGCTCTTGAGCGATTAAGCTATTTAGTTGATAAAATTGCGGGGTTGCGCTAAAAAGTTTGTTCCTGAATGTCTGAGTGCGGCCACAACGTGATCTGTGTGAGTGACCGAGTGTGTGTTTGCGTTAGATACAGTGAAGGCAGTGCATTAGTTAACTCTTCAAATTTTAATTTTTTAAACGTAGAGAGTGCAGATTTGACGATACGAGTATCGATACAGCCGACTCTGTATCGATATTGTGGCAGGTGTGCAGCAGTGGACCGCGCTTAATTTGAATACAAGAACAACGTTTAAAATTGAGCAGAAAAGTGCGAGGTTTCTAAAAAATAATGAATAGAGCATAATATATAGGCTATAACTAGGTTTAATCTGGCCGCAGAGATATGCAAAAAACTATCGCGATTTCTTTGATCAATTTTGCGATTTCGATTTTAATCGCGATTTTGACACACACAGACAATGCTTTACAGTCAGAAATGCATTCACTGTGAATTTGAAACATATTTCCAAAAGAAAACCAATTAGAGCTTTATCAAAAGCTGTAACATGTCTCTAGAAAAGACATAAGGCAAAATAATCACTAAGTAAAGGTGTAACAAAATGTCTATAGAATAGACATATATGGCAGAAAAAGAAAAAAAAAATTCTGTGTCCAGGGATTTTTTTTCCCCATGAATTGGTCATAGAGCTTTTTGTGGTGTTGCCTCAGATGTTGAACTAGATTTGTTGTGCCAAGTTCACTCGTACTCCGTCTGCAGTGTGTATACAGTACGTGTATGCGGTGCAGAAGCAGCACGGACTCGTTTTGCTTTCGCACAGGACGCGTTTGCAGTCCGCTCCTGATCCGTGGCTGTTTACCACAAACACAACATTTAGCCATTATTTTGATTTCAAATCCAAACGTTTCTGAAAATGCTTTTTCAGCATTGTGATTCTCGTTTATCACAGTACAATACAATCTTTCATAGACATATTCACGTTTAAACTCAATAAATATAACTTTGTTTAACTACCACCACAAGTGCCATCTATTATTGCCTTGTTTATCTAAAAGTGCACTTTTCCTTGTTTTAAATCTAGCCAAAAAGCCATGTGTTGACTGTGAAACAGTAGACTTTAATTATATCATCGCATATAATTATTTAATTAAATCGTAGCATATGTGAATTCACAAATATGATTAATTATATTTTTAAATGGGTTTAATATATCATGCAGCCTTGGAAAACAGACTAATAATGTGTTTTATTCATTCTCGTTTGTGAAATGCGCCACTTCCGGTATTTTGCTGGTTAGTCGACGTGAGCAAAATGAAGTCGAGGATTTTTTAAAATCGAATAGTCTAATAAAATCGACGTATCGCGACAGCCATAGTTGGCTGTTTTTTTTAATGTGGCTCATTCAGTCAGTTTTTAAAGCGGAACGAACCATTTTTATAATATGGCTCTGATTGTCCTTATGAACACACCTGGTTTGACCCGTGTTGTTGATTGATTGATTTCTTCTTTTTTTTTTCCCTCCATCATTCCCTTATGTTGTAATATTGTTTTTTGCCTTTGGATTCAACGTGAGGGGTGAGAGACAAATCAAGGGTCAAAAATCCCTGTAGGCTCTAAGTTGTAAGATTTAATAAGAGATCAAACTGAGTTTTAGACTCACGCCATAAATTCGCCAAAGGACATGCAATGACTGCAGCTGTGGCCTCCTCTCCTTACCTCTCCTCTCCCGGGATGTCTCTGTCTCTGTGGACATTCTGCTGTTGCCTAGATACGGTTATAGAGTCGTTCCTCTTCCCCCCTCTCAAATCTCATTGAAGGTTCTAGTGTAATACCACATTCATTCTACCTGACAGGTCCCACACTGCTCTCTAAACCCCCCTCAAGACACGGCCCGTCACACATGGCAACACCCAGACTGTTTTCTCTCTCAAGGGTTTCCATAGTAAGGGGTGAATTGAGCCGAACCACATTACACTCGTTTAATATTAATATCTTTGTTTTTTATTTATTTTGTATTAATCATGTATTTCTGCATTATAATTTTTTTTCAGCAGGGTTGCACATAAATGTTTTGGATGATTAATTGATTTTTCTTTTGATTAATCTGTAAAAAAAAAAAGCCATTGCTGCATTTTATCGAAAAAGCATATTGTTCTGCATATTGTCCAGTTGTCTCTTTTTTTAAATCTTGTTTAAATTGAATAATGTAATTATATTTAGAATTTTATTTTTTATAAATTAACATGCAAATTACCATAAAATGTGTTATTTATTAACATTCATATGTGTATTTATAAATAGTTTATAAATATTTAGAATGAGTGTTTTTTATTTAAAACAACATGTATACTAAATATATATACTAACAATATTAATACATTTTTATTCATTCAATTTTTACATTGTTTGAAGACAATAAATCAGTTAATTTAATAACCAGTATTTTATTTTAAACTATTTGAAAAAATTTAAATATAAATAATATAATTTCCTGTAAAATACATTTATTGTGTACTGTTACTGTAATATAAAATTATTCATACAGTCATAAGAAACGTTGGACTGTATTCCTGCCCTAATATTCATTGTTTAAAAACTTTAACGTTACACTTTGAAGTGCACATAACATATTTTTTCCACATCACACTATTTGTTGTTTATCAGTTAGATGCTTATGTTTTTACTGCAGCCCTAAAATTCAGTAAGAATTGTAAGATCGTCTGAATCAAAAATAGATTCTGAGATACTTTGGTTATGAGTGTACTAATCATAACCATACTAAAAGAGGCAGGAAGTGAGTGTTTGTTTGATCTATTTCATGAAGTGGATTTGAGGAAGCTATCATAAAGGAAGTGCCAAACGTCATTAATGCAGCTTGATGGGGGTCTGGTTTGGGGAGAAGGGCTGTCCCACTCCATGAGCACACTCGGTGGACCCCCCACACCATCCCCATCCCTGAAGACCGCAACATGCCTGAGCACAGCAGTGCAGCTTCTCTCAAGAGCTCCCACATAAGATTTGTTTCTGCGTTCCTACCCTTGAGTTTATACTGCGTGGGACGAGAGAAGAGGGAAGACAGATTAGCATACCATCACTTTTTTTTTGCCTGTTTACCATGGTCTACTTTAATTCTCTGATACACAAAGTAAACACACTGTAGATAGACTCTCTTCTGTCTTCATGGCTGTATGAATAACTTTAGTTTTGATATTAAGGGATATTATAATCCCTAATGAGTCGTTTTCTTTGATCTATTCATAACATGAGCTGTTTTTGTGTTCCTCTGTGTATTCTGAATATTTCTTTTTGTTTCCCAACAGGAGTCTGGTTAAGAAATATTGCCCCAAGCGCTCCAAAGATGAGGAGCCCAGGTGAGATAAATTGCATACTTTCTTTTTTTCCCCACTTATTCTGGTGTGCTCTCAAGTGGTTATGTTTGCAGCTATTTACACTTTTAATGGATAATTTAAAAAAGTTATTTATATATTAGAACCCGACCGATATATCGTTTAGCCGATATGAGCCTGTCGCCGATATATCGTATCGGCAGATTTTTTTTTTTACAGAACATATAACACAGATAAAATGCTTGAAATGGTGTAATTACTTAGTTTGTCCAGCAGAGCCTGCTCCAATGTTTGCTACTGGCTTCCTGGATGAAACACTTTAAAGCTTAAGTCTATGGAAAACCACTGAAACTTTGAACGGCCATATCTCGAATCCGCACCAAATTCGAGGGATCCCTTCAGCTCGAGGAACCCTCTCGAACACTAATCAAGTGTATGTCTCGAGGCCCTCTTTCGAATGAGACCACCCCCCGCGTCGATAGCCCCTGGGTTTCGTGAGTTATGGGCGGTTAAATTCACGGTCCGACGCCGACCGATCTAGCGATCCCGGGGGGCTACCGACGTGCAGAGGGTGGCGTTCGAGAGGACTCCTCGAGCTGAAGGGATCCCCCGAATTTGGTGGAGCTCCGCCGACGCGTTCACGAGATAGTGACACCTGCCAACACTTTCACTTCAGTAAGGAGGTCTCTTGTTCAGGCAGCAGCATTCAAGCTTTGGCTTATTCGACCGTAAGTGCCCTGCGAAGTGGACTTCACATGATATTCTGCCGTGATTCCAGTTCCAAGGGAACGTACACGTTACATTCAAAGGGCATTAAAGTGCGCGAGACGTGAATTAATTAAGGTATATTATGTCACACTTCACACTTCTCTAGTAAGTTTCGTCTGTGTGTGAAGACAGTAGGCTAGCGCAAATCAGTGAATGAATGTTCCAAAGTGAAATAAACTTCAATGGAATAAAGTTGAATTGAATTGAATTAAAGTTGAATAAACTTCAACTTTAATGTTCAGTGCACTGATGTCAGACTCATTTTGGATAATAACGTTTATTGTTAAATTGTTAAATGCCTTGCCTCGATCAACTTAACATCAGTCAGTCAAGCATTATAATATGATAATCAAGTATTATTTAATGGTAGAACTTTAATAATTAGAGTTGAAACTTGATAACCATGTTTGAATGCATATTAGTCATTTTAACAGAACATTTTAACTGGACTGGTGGTGGTGCTTTTTGGTCATTCAGTGTTTCTGTAAAAAAATTTAGAAAAAACTAACAAAGATATTGATAATATAATAATGATACGAATTCTACTAATAAGAACAATATAAAACGCACTAAGGATTAATTAGCTGCTGTATTCATGATTATTAATCGGGTTGTGCGCGTTCGCTCGAACTGATTTGCTGAAATCAAAACAGGGACGATAATAGGTGAGCGCCAGCCAATGAGATTGCCGTTTGCGCATTAGTTCCGCCTCACTACCGGAGAACCTGGTAGTTCTTAAGAGCTGAAGAATTCCAAAAGAACTCCGTTATTTTGACAGAAAAATACAACAAAGAATATCGTTTACATGTAGCGCGTCAATTCTTTCTCTCTCTCTCTCTCTCTCTCTCTCCATTCAGATGAATGAAAAATTTCACAGATCGCTTGATGGAGAGTGAAACTCTGAAGCGCTCCGTCAGAGAGTTCTGTGAGTGAAAATATATCTGTGCTAAACTTATGCTTAGCCTCCAACTCACACACTGGCGAGTAAAATCTGAGAATTTATTAGTCATTGGCTAATATTAGAGATGCACCAATCGATCTGCCAAGGATCGGAATCTGCCGATTTTCCTCATGAACGGCCGGTCAGTCTCACTTCTTTCCGATTTCCAGCCGATCCATTTTGTTACA
This sequence comes from Sinocyclocheilus grahami, assembly GCF_001515645.1. Taxonomy (NCBI): domain Eukaryota; kingdom Metazoa; phylum Chordata; class Actinopteri; order Cypriniformes; family Cyprinidae; genus Sinocyclocheilus; species Sinocyclocheilus grahami. Next base: position 769,847 of record NW_015505195.1, read on the forward strand.
AGCGACACAGGCAATAACGTCAGTCACGCGTTCTCGCTGTCTTCTCTCCGACGACCTCTTCTCTCTTACACACGTCTCATTCGCTCCAGTTAAATAGTGCTTGTATTGCGCATTATTTTAGTCATTCCAAAAATATACCAAACGCGCGCGCTTCACCACTGATCTATATTAGTGGAGCGCACAATCCGCGCTCAGTCTCAAACAGCTTGTGAGCCACAAATACCAAAATGAGTGGCTAACTGCGCTAAAACGTTCAAATACATAAAAATTTTTCAAAATGCCCGTTTTGGCGAGTATCCAGTTAAACAGTCAGTTTTGGAACGTTAACTAGTTGAGAAAGAGAACGCATGTTGTGTAACAGTATATTGGGTCCGTGGATAAACTCTTAAAGGGGCCGCAGTCCAATATTTATGCTGCTGTCATGTTAATCAAAAGACAAAGAAAATAATTTTCTGTGCTCTTGACTGAATACGTTTTATAACTTTAATGGTAAGCATTAATCTGTATTTTTTACAATGAAGACTACAGAAATTAAAGTAATCAAATGTAAAATAACACTGGATGTGTTATTTTACATTTGATTACTTTAATTTCTGTAGTATTTCTTTACTGAATAAAAGCTTACTTAACCTGAAAAACTTAGTTTCATAGCTCTCTTTATTCTATTGCATTTATTTGTGCTGTTGTTTGCTATTTTTTTTATTTGTTCTTATGTTATTACTGACTTTTTACTTGTGTTTTTTTAATGAAAATAAAACTGCGTTGAAGAAAAGTAGGTTTTTGTTTGTATATGCTGTCAATTATAGTTCTTGGAAAGAATATCAAAATCGGCGAAAATCGGTATCGGCAGATCACACTAACAAGGAAATCGGAATCGACCAAGAAAATTGCAATCAGTGCATCTCTAGCTAATATTAGTCATCATTTAGTTGCCCAGAGTAAAGATTTAGTTGCATATGAGAGTGATTTACTCGCAATGTAGAGGGTTGTGACTGGGTAAAAAAAAAAAAAAAAAAAAATTTCCCCTTAACACAATATATTTTGTTTTTGAGCAACATACAGAATATTAGGAACAGTAGAATTTGTTTATTTTTTCTTTGATTTGTTTCCTAAAAAGAAGAAAAATAAAGACTGACATCTTTATTTAACCTAAATCTGTAATTACAGTTATTTAATTTTAGCTATAAATTTCATATACATATAATTTATATCATTTCATATAATTTAGTTATATAATTTCATATACATAATTTGATTTAATAATAACCCAATTTGAAGCAAAAACAATGTTCTGACTAGCTTGAAGAAAAGTAGGTTTTTGTTTGTATATGCTGTCAATTATAGTTCTTGGAAAGAATATCAAAATCGGCGAAAATCGGTATCGGCAGATCACACTAACAAGGAAATCGGAATCGACCAAGAAAATTGCAATCAGTGCATCTCTAGCTAATATTAGTCATCATTTAGTCGCCCAGAGTAAAGATTTAGTTGCATATGCGAGTGATTTACTCGCAATGTAGAGGGTTGTGACTGGGTAAAAAAAAAAAAAAAAAACTTTTTCCCCTTAACACAATATATTTTGTTTTTGAGCAACATACAGAATTTTAGGAACAGTAGAATTTGTTTATTTTTTTTTTTATCTGCCCCAAAAAACCCATATCGGTCGGGCTCTATTATTATATAGTTAGTAACAGACTATTACATATACTTCTAGAATACTTGATTCTGATTGGTCAGTAAGGACATTATTTTGGTCAAATATTCAAACCGTTTAATAGTCCATTGTCCAGAGAAACTGATTTCCTATATAGGTAGACTTTCATGTGTCTCATATTACTCTGCAGTCTGTTTCCTCATAGATAGTCTATCTAAAACAAAAAAAAATTTTTTTTTAAATTTGAATAAATACTGTTCTTTTTTTGTTCCGGATTTAAAAAAAATCCTTGTTTACAAGTAGTGTTTTTATTGAGACAGTTGCAGCAGCATGTGATAGTAATAATTACAATAATTAATATAGCACAATATCTGCATTGATGCATGTGGATGTATAGGCATACTGTTTTCATTTAAAAAAAGGCAAAAGAACATCTGTCTATTCACATGCCTGATGATAAAGATATGTTGGGAGGTAGATTTTATATATGTTTATTTATTTATTTATACTCAAGATTTATAAACATACATTCTGATTTACTATTATATTGTCTGAATAATAACAATATATATTCACAATTTACATTTATATATTCAAAATTACATTAATTTTTTTTACTTTACATTATATTTTCAGATTTACTTCTATGTATTCAGACTTTAAACTCTATATTCAGATGTACTTATAAAAATGTATTCATGATTAACATTTATATATTCAGTTTTGTATATAAATTTCGGACTTAAATCTATATTTTGCAGTTTACATTTATATATTCAGAATTATAACTACATATTCACAATTTACACTTATATAGTTAGACTTATATCTGTATATACAGATTTACTTTTACATTTTCAGATTTGTATCAATATATTCAGATTTATAAATATATATTCTGATTTACTTCCTTATATTCAGACTTACAACTATATATTCACAATTTACATTTATATATTCAGATTTTATATAATGAAATATATATATATATATATATAGAGAGAGAGAGAGAGATATAGCCATGCTGATATAGAGCCGGTATCGCTCTCGTACTCGAGTGATATTGCTCATATAAATTACTGAACTGAAACTACAACTGAAAGAAAGATAAATTAATCTACAGTGATAATACTTAAAAAAAGAAAAAAAAGAAAATTATTTAAAAAAAAATAATAATAATAAATGACAAAAGTGGAAATTAAAAGCGGGAAATAAAAACATTTAAGTTTGAGCTACCATTAATTCTTTAAAGTTGAACTCATGATATTATTTCATTGTATGTCTTGGCTGCAGTTACTGTCCTAAGCAGCATGTTTCTTCCCTGTTGCCTGTAGATTTAGGTTGAAAGCAGAAACCGGGGAGTATATGCTGGGTGTCAGCTCCAGATCCTCCCAAATCCCGTAATGAATTCCGTTAGATAGGCATAATTTCTCCCAGCATGTGTTTTTGTCCCAGGACATACCTCATGTAGTGTAGAGACAGCTCGCCGATTAGAACTCAACCCTGGAGGTGGGGGACATTTGCTTTGGACAAAAAACTCTGTCCTGCCCTCCCAATACACTCACATGCTTAAAGAGGAGAGATGAACAGATTTGTGTGTGTGTGTGTAAGAGTGGATTTTTAATATAGTGAGCTAGTCATGCCTTGCAGACTGACCTTTAGTCAATATCAACATACAGATAGAGTCTGCCGACCCCCAGGACCCATGACGGCAACTTGAAGAGAAGCTGCATGTGTCTGGTGATAAATTCACTTAATTTTTTATGAGGGCATAGACATCTCTCAAAAATAAGGCAGTAAAATGTCCCATATTAGAATGTAAGACTTTAGCTCAGATGCAAGATGTTCAGATATCCTAAAATTACATAAGTTATTTTAAAGTTTACTAATATTTCTAAATGGTAATAGGTTGACACGTAGGTCATTTTGAGATTATCACCATGTTAATCATTCTTTACTTTTGTGCTATGGACAACAAAAGCAAAAGAAAGCTTGCAAAATGTATTTGTTTGATGGAACTAAATATTTTAGCAAATTGAAAGATCCTATGTAGTTTTCATTGCAATGGTGTACTGTGATTTTACCATGAAAATAGCCATTGATGCTAATATGACAATAAAAATAAACAAGATTTAAACAGATCATTTTTTCCATTTTCTTGTTGAATATTTTCTTCCTGCAGGTTCACATCCTGTCTGTCATTCTACTCCATACTGAATGAGTTGAATGACTACTCAGGTCAGCGAGAGGTCGTTGCTGAGGAGATGGGGCACAAAGTCTATGGGGAGCTGATGAGGTACTCACAGGACCTGAAGGCAGAGAGGAAACATGTGAGTGTCGAATACATGCACCTGAGACAACTGCACATTCTGGTGAAGTTCAATACAAGAAGTTGTATTTGAAATATTGTTGTATCTTGTCTGATCAACAGCATCTCCAGGAGGGACGAAAGACCCAACAGTATCTAGACCAGTGCTGGAAACACATGGACAATGTGAGTCATTTTGAGATTAGAGATCAGAAGTACTGGTACTTTGGTACAAAAAAAAAAATCACAGTCAATTATGTCTGAAACAGCTGGGACAAACATAATAGTAGTAGTAGTAATACTTTTTGTTCAGTTTTTTTATGTTTGACTGCTTGATACTACTAATAGCTCAAAAACTGTTTACTTTGCATCTTTATTATAATTTTTTATTTTATTGGCTGTAATTTGTTTATTTTTCCTTTATTTTATTAGTAACTGTTCACTTTATCAATAAGTAATTATTAATTAATGATTTGAAATAATTATTTGAAATACCTGAAGCAGTATATATATAATTATTTAAATACTTTGATAATAATAATATTAATTATAATTCTCATTTAAATCCAGTTTGCTTTGCAAAGTTAGATTAAAAAAAGTTTATTAACAAATAAACATAACAACAAAACAACATTTCTCAGACCAAGAGCTGAAGAGTAATAAGCAGGGAGGATGCTTTACTGTATGCTTTTGATTTAATATTCAGTGGCGTATTATTTTTTGCTGTTTTTCAAATTGAATATGAGAAACGTGAAATTTTACTGATATTGGTAGCAACCACAGAAATGTTGGAATAGCATCAGCCCTTTTTGAGATGGTTTGTACGTCTGCTAGTTGCACTGTTGTTAATGGCTGAGTGCAAGTGACTGATTCACAACCTCTCCTCCAGCTGTGACCTGAGATCCAGATATATCTGTGTGTGTTTGTGCAAGTATAAAACAGAAGAATGTGTCAAAGGCTGTTGGCAGTGTACAAATGGAAACCTTCCTGTGCCACATTCATGTTATAAAGCTCTCTCTTTCCATTCTCCATTTCTCTCCAATTCATACCCTGCGCTGCATTCCTGCATCCTGTACATTTCCTGCCTGTCAGTGCTTCTCATAGACTGTACAGCTGGAGTATTTTTGCAGCCTTATGGTTGCTACAGCTAAAGGCCAGCAACAGCTGAATCTGGCATTGAGAATGGCCATGTCGTAATAACATAGGTATTCCTCGCTCTTGTACTGTCACAAAATGAAACACAGATGCTTTGGAAGCTGTTACACAAATTTCATTAGCACTCTCGCTCTCTGTACTGTTTTGGATGTTTGTTTGTACGTTTATCTGTATTTATGTTGCTACTTGATCAAAACATGACTTTTATGACTATTTTACGCAGGAAGATCATCAATGCTCAAGTCGTGTTGCAGGAAATGCGTCATGTGTGTTTTGACAGCCCAACAACGTGTCTCCTTTTCTGTATGGATTTTACAGAGTAAAAAGAAGTTTGAACGGGAATGCAAAGAGGCCGAGAAATCACAGCTCATCTACGAAAGGCTAGACAGCGATATCAACGCCACGAAGTCAGAGGTGGAAAAGGTAGTTTGTTGTGGTCCTAATATACTCTACATGACTTAAAGTTATTGACTGAATATTATCTGAACCATTTGGAAAAACGTTGCAAAACAGTACTTGAGTGCAGTTTTTGGCCTAAAACTGGAAGTTGTCCTGACTGAGTTGTATTCCTGAAGTATTAGTAATACAGATGACCATTCATTCTGTCTTAGGCAAAGTCCCAGCTGTATCTGAGACAACACATGGCAGAGGAGAGCAAGAACGAGTATGCAGCCCAGTTGCAAAACTTTAACTCTGAACAGTGGAAACATTTCAACGTGGCCATCCCTCAAATATTCAAGGTGATGATATACCTGATTTGTAGTTTCTGATATTTCAGTTCAATTTTTTTTGTAAGTTCTTGAAGTCCAAGCTTTTAGAGACTATACTCACTGAATAAATTGTTAACAAACTTGTTATTTTAGTATTATTTATATACTATTATAGTATTTATTAATATTTAATACATTTTATTTTTTATTTTTATTTAAGTTTTAGTAATTTTTGGTGCTTTTTTTAAATGTTTATTTATTTTCTTTTAATATATCTGAATATTATTTTTCAGTTTCAGTATTAGTAATTTTAGTACTTAAACTTATTTTATTCCAGTTAGTTGACAGGGCAACATTTCTTTAAGTAAATTTTTCATCTAATATTTATATTTTATTTCAGCTTTATTTCAGTTAACATTAACTATTGTTAATAGTTTCAGTTAACAATAACACTGTGATAAATTGCATTTGGTTTGCGACCACTCACAGAAAAGATCTAATGAATCAAATGTCTAGTGTAGTTTTGTGTATGTAGTTGATTCTTTTGTGTCTGTGTGCTTGTAGAATCTGCAAGACATGGATGAACGGCGGACGGTCAAGCTTGGGGAGATGTACCGGAGTTTTGCTGAGGTGGAACGAAGAGTCATTCCCATTATCTCAAAATGCTTGGAGGGCATGGTGACTGCCGCTAAAAATGTGGACGAGCGTAGGGTAAGTGCTAAAATGCTATTAAAATGTTCAAGAGCCCTACAAAAATGAATTGGGTACTGGTTAAACATCTATAAATTCTAGAATTAAATATTAACAATATAAAAACTGCTGTTCAAAAACAAAAATAATTTATACTTTAAAATATATTAAAATAAAAAAAGAACAGTTATTTAAATTGTAATAATATTTCAGATTATTACTGATTTTACTGTATTTTTGACCTAATAAATGCAGCCTTGGTGGGCATAAGAGAGTCCTTTTATAAAACATTTTAAAAAATCTTACTGAACTTCTGTTTAGTAGAACAAGATTCATTTTCATCAGAGAAAGATTCATTTTATATCCAGGTGGTGCAGTTATGACATCTAACATGCTTTGATAACCAGGTTTCATCCATTTGTTGCCTCAAGTAAATTATTACGCTCCATTATGAATTTAAGGAAATATACTATACTTCTCCCTGAGGTCGTTTTGTACCTGTGATCTCCTTGGTAGCTGCGGTCCACTTCTTGATAGAAAAAAGGGATTATCAGAGACAGCGAGTAGGCGGGAGGAAGCGAGGGAGTGGATGATTGGGAGCAAGGGAGGTTGAGAGAAATAAGTTGCTCATTTTCTTAGTGCTGTCGCCAGTGCTGATGCTTATGAAAAGGCGCCACAACCGCTGATTACTTTTTTATCTTGCCCTGTTTTAGTCTCCCTCTCTCTTTCTCTTTCTCTTTCTGTCCTGGTCTTGTATGAACACTACTGTTCAAAGGTTTGGTGTTGGTTAAATTGTTATATATTTTTTTTATGTTTTTGAATATTCTCTTTTGCTCAACAAGGCTGTATTTATTTGATCTTTCTACAGTAAAATATTTTTTAATATTGTGAAATTTTGCTTTTTAAAATAACTTTTTTCTATTTTAATATATTTTAATATGTAGTTTTTACCTTTTAAGACAAAGCTGAATTTTCAGCAGCTATTACTCATCTTCAGTGTCACATGAGCCTTCAGAAATTATTCTAATATGCTTAGTAAAAAAATCTTATTGACCCCGAATTTTGAAAATTTGATATAGAACTTCTAAGAAATACTTTGACTTTGGAGTCAAAGTTCTTAGCCAAAAGTAGGACTTCAGTTGTATGTGAAGAAACTAAAAGCAACTTAGTGAAGTCTAAGACCTGCTTAAATACAGACACTTAATCCTGCGTCCCACCAGCCAATTTTCTTTTCACCAGTTTTCCATCATAAGTTATATTTTAAAGAGGATCACTATTTTTCTTGAACAACTGTGTGCAGCCTCAGGTGTGTTAATGGCCCCAGCAAACGCATACTGAGTTAATAGCCCAACTGACATTCAGACAAGATCTCAGTGCTCGTAACACACATTTAGCAGCTCCTAACTAGGTTAGGATACCCCTCCAGGTTTCTTAAATAATTTAGCATTTAAGACCATCTAATTTATGCACATCTTATACTAGAAATAATGCTGCATTCACATTTTGGTGAATTACTGTAATTTCAGGATGACAGCTCAAAGATTCTACTCGGAGCTGTTCACATCCTCATACTCGAAACCTACAGACTTCCTGACCTTTTTATATCTTTTTAACAACATGGATTCACGTTTTTCCTTCCCTTGAAAGTAGTTCTTGTTTCTAAAAACCCTTAATTTAAATGATGTAATGAAAGTTAAAACTAGCTTCTAAACAACATTTAACAAGCTAGACTTTGCTCATTTAGCCATTTAACTAGCTAGATGAGTGATTTTAGATGAGTTTTGCATGTTCATTTGTTTGTGTTTGGTTAGTAGTTCACCGTAAATCTTTGTTGTCCCAGATTCCCCCGTCCATCCCTCCCCCTTCTCTCCCGAGTTTTCCCTCTGGCCATTTCCACCCTCCTAAATTTTCTACAGAGCGGATAGCTAACCATCTATCTGAAATGAGAAATGCAAAATCTAAGATCCCATCCTTCCGAACTGTGAAAAGAGGGGTAAGAGTCGGCCTGGAACTGGCGTGTGTGGGTTTGCCGTGATTATGACGTTAGTGCTTATGCTTGGGCCGTTTTCTCTCACCCAAGGTTTAGCTAATTCCTGCACATGAGGAAAAATCACAATTGTTTTTGAGTGAAGGAATAAGGCTTTATCTGGGTTCAAAGAACTGTGCCCCTAATTTTAGCTGTGGGGTTTAAATGCTTGTTTGATTTTTGCGTCAGGCTGCAGAATATGGTGGAGGGAGTGTTGGGTGGATGTTTTTTTATTGCTTTATTTTTTTTATACACATGCAAATTTGCATATTACAGAATACGGCATAGTAGCTCTTTTCCATATACCTGTGTTCACACTGACAGTAATTTTAGTTACACAAGTTGCATTGCCTGTACTCTCTTTGGTAGATGCTGCAGTTTTGCATTTACATGATTGATGTTGCTTGTTTCTCTCATTTGAATATTGCAGTAACTTGCAGTTACTTTAATGCTATAAATCGCTGTCATGGTGAACATGTATTAAAACAGACTTGAGGATGGGACACAATAACTTTACAAACATGAGAGGATTGTCTTCTGGATATACATTGAGTTTAGTCTGGGAGATTCACAGTTTTGAATAATTCTCCTTTGAACATCTTTTAAACACGAAAAATCCCATTGTGAATCTTTTTGTAGAAAAGTGCCCATCAAAGTCATTTTAATTATCTTAAAAGACTTTGTACCAGTCTGACCTTATCTAAACAACAGAGCAAATTATGACACTTCACATATGGTTTGGTGAGGAGGCAATGAGGTTTTTGCTAAGGTTTAATATTTGTGAATAGCTCTTTTAACTGGATACAGCTATTCTAAAATTTCACAAGCACCATCTTTGTTTCCTCAAGATTTTCTTGGTGTATATAGCCAAGTTTCAGTAGTGTGTATGATTGTACACCAAACCTACTGAATGTTTGCAAATTCAAGCTACAATAGAAGAATATTGAATTGCTGTCATTATTTAAAGGAGTAGTTCACTTCCAGATTAAAAAATTCCTGATCATTTTCTCACCCCCGTGTCATCCAAGATGTTCATGTCTTTGTCTTCAGTCGCAAAGAAATTAAGGTTTTTGAGGAAAACATTCCAGGATCTTTTTTCCATAAAATGGACTTCAGTGGGACCCAATGGGCTGAAGGTCATATTGCAGTTTCAATGCAGCTTCAAAGGGCTCTACACGATCCCAGCCGAGGAATAAGGGTCTTGTGTAGAGAAACGATAATTTTCTTTAAAAAATAAAAATGTATGTACTTTTCAACCACAGATGCTCGTCTTGCACTAGCTTGACTTCACGCATTATGTAATCACGTTGACGTAGGCAGAATGTTGTAGGAGAAAATGAGAAGGAGTTTTTCACCCTACCCTACCTTTCTGAACCGGAGTACACAGACGAAGAGCTAACCGCACGTGACCTTTCCAACGTGATTACGTCGTGCGTGACGCGCATTGCGGAGCTAGTGCAAGATGAGCATTTGTGGTTAAAAAGTATATCAATTTAAGAAAATGATGATCGTTTCTCTAGATAATACCCCTGTTCCTCGGCTGGTACCGTGTAGAGCCCTTTGAAGATGCATTGAAGCTGCAATTTGACCTTCAGCCCGTTGGGTCCCATTGAAGTCTATTTTATGGAGAAAAACCCTGGAATGTTTTCCTCAAAGACCTTAATTGAAGACAAAGACATAAACATCTTGAATGACATGGGGGTGAGAAAATTTGCAGGAAATTTGTATTCTGGAAGTGAACAACTACTTTTAAATCATCTGTTGTGGTGTTGACTAACACACTGACAACTGCCATAACGGATGACCTTTTCCTAGTAGTTCAGATAAACTTATTTGAAAACCACTTCTGTAAAACCAAATTCCATGATATTACCTGTTCTTCTTTTACCTTCTACTTTATAACTTAGCTTAAACAGAAATATTAAAAACAAAGATGAGATTGTTGTGAGGTTTCAGGCTGGTTCAGGTTTTTGACCAGACTTCCAAAATGTCTTTCTTGTGGTATTAACCATGATAAACTCACAAGAACTGAGCTAAAGCTACTGGCTAATGCCTGATAAGATGGGTCCATTCTGTGTAAACGTGACTAAAATCGTCAGTCAAAATGTATTTGATTGACTGATGTTTATAAGAAATTTTTCTTTGTTCTTTTTGAAATGGCGTGACGTAACCATAACCTCTCAGTGGTCTTTAAAGCTGGTAAGTAATGTGTGTTTTGGACTGCTTTAGTATATATGTGATATGAGGTTTAAGAACAGACGTTTGAGTGTTTAGTTCTAGGATGCTATGACCGCAATGAAACCCCCTCCTTCCTCAAGTTGTACAGCGTTCTTTCTTTTTGTCTGTCTTATAGTGTGGCTAAATATTTATAAACTTTCAGTGGAATTGCAAAATTGGATTGTATGCTAACAAACGGGCTCATTAAGCTCTAGGGAGGACATCTCTCCTAAGAACGGCTGTTTATACCATGTGCACTGCAACTGGATGCTTGTCGATGCTTCTTTGCCTCCAACCAATAACCTGTATTTGTACAGGCCCCAACACTAGAGGATCTCAGCCACCTTCCCCCTGAACAGAGACGCAAAAAACTTCAACAGAGGATCGATGAGCTGAATAAAGAACTGCAGAAAGAAATGGACCAAAGGTAGACCATGGAGAGTGCTACTCACCCTTTTTTTTTTATAATAATTTCTCTGTGTAGCATTGAGTTTTGCCTTAAGTATTTTTTTCTTGCTGGCTGAATTCTCTATTTGCAGAAAAAAAATAATTTACTTTATTTATTTACAAAAATAGCATATTCATTTATATCAATGTATTTATTTCAATAAATTATTATTATTATTATTGTTGTTGTTTTAGTTACTTTTTTCCTGTATGTATTTATTTATTTTTCTGTTTGTAGCCATGCATGCTCAGTTTAAACTGTTTAAAACCTATTAAATGGATAGAGAATAATATCTAAAAATCATAATTGTCTTTATCACAGAGATGCTCTTAACAAAATGAAGGATGTCTATGAAAAGAATCCTCAGATGGGAGATCCTGGAAGTCTCCAGCCCAAGATTTCAGAGACCATATGCAACATGGAGAAACTCCGCTCTGAGATCCATAAAAATGAGGTAACCTTCCCAGAGGACCGGCTTATTGTTGCAGTCTTATAAGGAAGCACAGCCTCTGGGAATGTACATCTAGATAAATTTGACATAAAACAGCTGAGCGGCTCTGTGTGTTAGCTCCATCTAGTGGAGTAATGGACATAATGCGGTTTCTGCATCACATGAAATGCAATTGATCTTTTAAGTTTCTCATAATAAGCCTTTGAGTTTTAACAGTTGTTCATTAGTAGTACAAGATATTTGAACCTGTATCACTCTTCACCGCTCTCTCTCCATCTCAGAGTTGGCTAGCAGAGGTTGAAGGAAAGCACGGATCCCGCAGTGAGCGACGGTCCAGTGCAGATGTGAACCACCACGCACCCCACGGCAGAGAGAGGTCTGCATTTCCTGATTACATTATCTACATTCTTAAGATAGCCAGGATAGACAATAATATGTCTAGTATACAGCCATCCCTTTTATGAGTCCCTGAACTGTTTGTATATCCATGCGTAGAAGAGCTGTTGCTGTTCTACAAGATTTTTGTAGATATAAATGAGTAGAAAGGCACAGCAGTGGAATTCAAGTAGTCATGTAGTTGGAATATCGATCATAAATATTTCAATGCTAGGGCAGATTGACTAAAATTTAATATCAGCTGTTTTCAACATCATAATAAGAAATGTTTCTTAAGGCACCAAATCAGCATATTAGAATGATTTTTAAAGGATCACGTGACACTGAAGACTGGAGTAATGATGCTGAAAATTCAGCTTGGCCATCACAGGAATATTTAATAATTAAAAATAAATTACAATATAAAACTTATTTTAATTGTAATAATATTTCACAATATTACTGTATTTTTGCTCAAAGGAATGTTTGAGTATAAGCACAAGACCATAAGAGACTTCTTTTTAAAACATTAAACATATTTTGAATAGTAGTGTACTTACTGCAAATACTGCAAATTTACTTATTCTCATTATATTTTATTTTTATTTGGATCTTGATGTACGCAAACTAAAAGATACAACTAAGATACATGTTATATCAATGGCACAGTATCTTCTCATTATGTAGCATGGTTGTCTTATGAAACGGTCGTACTTTCCAGTCCTATTCAAGTGCTGTGCGCCTCCACACGTCACACAGCTGCCTCTGAACATAAAGGCCACTTTAAAACATTGACGCTTTTCTTCTTTCTTTCAGCCCTGAAGGCAGTTACACAGATGATCACAGTCAGGAGCATCGGTCTCCACCGCAGCCAGACCCACATGAATTTGATGATGAGTTTGACGATGACGATCCTCTCCCTGCCATCGGCCACTGCAAAGCTCTCTACTCTTTTGATGGTACAAAAACAGCTCCTTGTTTAAAGGGGTCACGAAATGCCGTTTCAAATTTTCATATTACGTTTCTCAAGGTTAGTTTGTTTTTTGCACAAAAAAAAAAGGTCCAGTATTTGAGAAATTGATCATTTTCTATTCTCATTTTCACTCTCTGTGCAACACACTGATTTTGAAGCGCCATTAAGTAATTGGCCACTGCTGTGATTAGCTAACTTCATTTCACCATATTGTGTGTCCTGCTTTACAGCATAGCAAGGGTTTTGATACTCAAGATGACAGTCTGTTGTGAAATGTGAAAAACAAACGAAAACTTTATCTTTCACTCAGACACGTCGTTAAAACAATGTAACAATTCTCTTGGTTTCCGAAGGGTGGAAAAGAATAATTCATGTTTTAAACTGGGGGGAGATAGATTTGACTTCTGTAACTTGCAGTATGTTTATTGTCGAGTAGCCCCTTATATGGGTAACTATCAAGAACATTTTTATTCTCCTTTTAATGACCTCTTTAAGAGAATTTGAGTTCTGTTAAACACATTTGCGGCATAATGTGAATTATAAATGTCCATAAAAGCACCGTTTCATCGACCAATTGCACCCACACGAATTACTATATAAATGCAATGACAGATTTTCTACTTAATAACTCACAATAATTCACAAAGATTTCTGCTTTTGCACCTTCTAAATTAAATATTTTTAAGTTGAATTTATTTTCTGTGTTAATCAACAGTATGCCATAGTTACTGTGTTCATTTATGTGGCTTAAATTCTTATAGTATTAAAAATGTGTGTGTTCCTTAGGCTCTAATGAAGGCACATTGGTAATGAAGGAGAACGAGGTGCTGTATGTCATAGAGGAAGATAAAGGTGACGGATGGACACGGGTTCGGAAACAAGGGGGAGAGGAGGGCTACATCCCCACATCCTACGTGGAGATCACACTGGAGAAAAACAGCAAAGGTGCGGTCACCTACATATGACATCACCCACGGCAGCACCACCTAGTCATGACATCACACATGGGGGAGCGTGTGTCAGATTTACCGTGACTCATCAAGTGCAGCTCGGCTGACTGCCATATGCCTTTGTTCACCATGTGAGCCCAAGGACAAACACACACTGACACACTCTAAAAGTGACTATTTCCTCTGCACTGCTGCAGCAGATCAATCTATAGAATTGTAGAGATTTGTATTGTTTTTAATCAGTTTTATACCATCGGAGCAAACCTGAACAAAATGTATCAGCTCCTTTTCAAATATCTGTTTGTCTTAGAGAGTATAATAATGAGAAACACGGTCACACTTCAATCATCAGCTCTTATGTTTTATGCATGTTGAAACTAAAGTACACTCTTCCTGGAGCATCTCCTCAATGTTTCTACAGTTCAATCACTGTACGAGGAGACAGTGATGTACTTCTGACCTTTCAGTTCATGCAGTTCTTCCTGCAGTTTCATTTCAACTTTTCCTGCGAGTGCTACTCTTCTGTTTAAACTTGTAGTGGTGCAAGTTCCTTTTACTTGTGTGACCTGAAATTAAAGGAATATAATAAATGCAATCCAAGAAAATTGCAGAGCAGCATTCAGCTGGACCGTGACTCATCAAGTGCAGCTCGGCTGACTGCCATATGCCTTTGTTCACCATGTGAGCCCAAGGACAAACACACACTGACACACTCTAAAAGTGACTATTTCCTCTGCACTGCTGCAGCAGATCAATCTGTAGAATTGTAGAGATTTGTATTGTTTTTAATCAGTTTTATACCATCGGAGCAAACCTGAACAAAATGTATCAGCTCCTTTTCAAATATCTGTTTGTCTTAGAGAGTATAATAATGAGAAACACGGTCACACTACTAAAGTACACTCTTCCTGGAGCATCTCCTCAATGTTTCTACAGTTCAATCACTGTACGAGGAGACAGTGATGTACTTCTGACCTTTCAGTTCATGCAGTTCTTCCTGCAGTTTCATTTCAACTTTTCCTGCGAGTGCTACTCTTCTGTTTAAACTTGTAGTGGTGCAAGTTCCTTTTACTTGTGTGACCTGAAATTAAAGGAATATAATAAATGCAATCCAAGAAAATTGCAGAGCAGCATTCAGCTGGCTCACTAGCATCCTCTATATTTTTCTTCTGTCGCTGATCAATCTTTGTCGTCAGTGGACCTGTCAATGACTCAGTCTTCTCTTTTCTCTGTGGCTACAGGTTCCTGATTGGATGAGTGGGGTTCTGTGGTGTTTGGTGGACAGGACTCACTGCTGTGGGTCTGTTAGTGGGGCGGTGGGGCGAATTTAATACCAAAATTGTGTTGGGGCAGGTTGCATGTTTGCATGCTGTTTATGTCATGGCCATTAACATCATTCCATTGCAGCAGACGTTCCAGGGAATATCAGGGTGTGCTGGGAGGGCATGGGAGAACGGTGGAAAGACGCACTTGAGCAATAACGGAGAACCCAAAAAGAGTCTTTGCCTGGCACTAACATATTAAGCGGAATGTCTGTCTGTACCGTCATCTCATGTTCATCATAACATGCACCTGCATGATCCAGCAGCCTTTCATTCCTCATTCCGTTCTGACCAATTGACCCCTTATTAGGATTTAACCACTTATTTTCCCAACCACTTGTTTGTCTGTTTCCGTTGACTTCTCTTTCGACTACATTTCCTCTTTGATGCATTCCATGTTAACCATGATGTAAGTCTCAAAAGCATGACCAATCAGAGTAGAGGAAGCATGGTGCTTCAGTAGTCAATGCAACAGTCCCCACAGCAACATCCACCCACTGGCCTCGCCCCCTTTTACTTAGTCTGGAGGCTGGAAGGAGCCTGATGCAGTTCTGCATTTGACCAGCAAGGGGACCCAACACCTTATAAAACAAGCAGAGAGACGCCAGCGAGGACCTCTGAACACCAACCATCATCTCTGCCTTAATTACAGGCCTCTGTGTGGAAACTAAAGGCCTATAGGGGTCTATCTGACCCTCAGTGCCCAAAAAAAGTGCTCGTTCTTGGGCTGCCAGCTCTCTGCGGTGCTTTCTCCATTTCTTGTTCAGCTCCTGATGTCACATCTGCTAAAAGAACATGCTCACTGCCTCCTAACAAGGGACCACATGTCTCCAGAATCTGATCTCAAGTGCGTCTATTTGTGAATGTGATTCTTACATATAAAACTCTGTGCATATGGATGCATATTCGCATATGTATATACCTAGTTAGTTTTTATTATTAAACTGTATGTATTAACATCTTTAAAATCAGAATGAATGTTTTTATCGTGGCTTTTTTTTTTTTTTACCGAGTGAGTGACTTTCAGGCTTTACTTTTAAGAACCGTGCCGTAATCGCTTTGTAACCAGTTTTTCTTCCTGTCTGAACTCTGTTTTCAATAGGAGCCTGGTCTTAACCGATGCACTTTTTACCCTGTTGCATTTGAATTGGAATATTAGGGAGTGAATGATGTCTGATGTGAATGCTTCCTTTTGTGTGAATGTGTTGACAGCGTTGACCACTATATACTGGGGATTGTGTTGGAGCAAGAGCAACCGAGAAATAAATACCTGTGTCTTGTCTCGTTCATCCTGACTTTCATTTCTTGGAGTTCTTCACTCTGTTTAGATTGATGTATTTTATATTCCTACTGCATACAATGAATTTAGTCACGATTGCTTGTTTTTTCAGCAGCCAAGGTTTCTAACCTGCAAATAATGTATGTGCAGTGCATCATGGGTTGTAGATTCAAAACGTTTTAAGTTTGGGGTCAGTAAGATTTTTTTTTTTTTATGTTTTTAACCAGATATCTAATGTTTTAGACTCACCAGGGCTGCATTTAATTGATTAAAATGCAGGAAAAACCATACTATTGTGAAATATAATTTAAATATAGAAGAACTGTTTTGTATTTTAATATATTTAAAAATGTAATATTTTCCATTAATGGTAAAGCTGAATTTTCAGCAGCCATGACTCCAGTCTTCAGTGTCACATGATCCTTCAGAAATCATTCCGATATTTTTATTTTGTGCTCAAGAAACATTTCTTTCTGCTTAATATTTTTGTGGAAATTGATACATTCTTTGATTAATAGAAAGAACAGCATTTATTTAAAATAAAAATCTTTAATTAGAAAAAAATCAGTTATACTACTTTAAAGCAATTTAACACATCCTTGCAGAATTTAAAAAATCGTGCTGATCCTTACACAGTATAACACATATGAGAAAAAATGTGTAACAATTAAAAAGCTTTTATTAGATATTTATTCAATATTTTCAGAATATTTCATTTACGGGTGACTATTTACAGGTCAATAATACAATATATTACACAAACTAGCCTTTACATGCGTACACTATAGTGATGATTATGTACATCTTTTTCCATGTGGTATTTTTAAAAATGATCAACACTGCTTTGACCAATGGGCTTCATGATATTTCTAATTGTACAAACATTACTACCTCATGTTCCTTCAAAGAGCTGCATATTTGTCTTGAAGGTGTAGTCCATCATCTCAGTCCTCTCTTATCCATCACTTAATGTGTCAAATGATTGAGCACATCCATACACCTCTCATGAAATGTTCTCTCTGCCTCCAGCAGTATCTGTATTTCTTTGTGTGGATGATATGTTGGCCATTAGATATATTCTATGTACCCTTCCTTCTTTTCTTGAAGGCAAAACTGGTACCTGCCCATTTCATAAGTGTGGAGCACAGCACACCTCTGGAAGGTGCAAATGGAACAAAGTAGCTCTCCATAGTCAAGTGCCATTTGTGCTCATGAATAGCTTCCGACTTATAATCTGCATGTGATCTTTTGAAGCTCGCATTCTGTTGGAGAACATACTTTTTCAGATGCAGGCGATTTTTGACCTGACTTGACCCCACAGAGAGGTTCAGAGAGTCTAATATGTATATAAAGTGTCTGGTTTTTCAGAGTTCTGTGTGTTTGACTGGAGGCTCTAGTTTTCTGGACAGGGCCATAAGGATGAGTTTGAATTTGTCGTATCGCTCTGTCTGTTCCACAGCTGCCCCCCTGCTGCCCCATAGCAGACGCAACTGGAAATCAGTCCTCAAGATCTCCAACATGTCATCATTAGGTTGGAATCCTGGAGAGAGAGTCAAATATCATTTAAAGAATGATTGTTGGCAGCGCTGTACAATGTTTCAATTTATTGTCATTTAATGCAATAGATGTTCATACTTTAGCTATTGTTAAATGAGAATATTTTAAATGTTAAAAATGTATTGGTATATAGAGATTAACCTCAGTTAATAAATGCTGAGCATTGTTCATTGTTAAAGATACCAAATTGTAAAATGAAACTTTCTTTCTTTCAGTACATATCACTGTAGTAGTTGCTTCATTGTGAGTCAGACATGACTAAAGGAATGATAACTTGTTCAGTAGGTAGATCATGATAACTGTTAGTAACTGCTCTAAATGATTTCTTAGACTGTTGGAGAGTCTTTTTGAGTGATTCTTTTGAACCAGCTCATTAGTTTGTGAATCAGACTACATTGGTCTCGCTCTGTGCTTGTTTTGGTAACCAGGCCTTTTAACTTCCTGAGGGAACCCATGATTTGAATGCAGATTTTCTTCTGGATTTTATGACTATGACCTGAACAGTTTTATTGCAAATCCAATGGCGTATGAATTTTCTATCACATAAATGTGTTTGGATCACAAATTCCCTCAAGTTAAAGCACCATGTTACTCCTGATATGATTGTTGTAATGTCCTTGTCTTACCCTGGAGGATCCGCTGTGCGTTGCAGCTGTATGTGTCCGCATTGCGTGCAACAGCACGAGCTCCTTCCAAGTGCCGGAACATGATTTCACAGCCTTGGTCGTTGTTCTCCCAGGCGTCCATACCCTCGAAGGTGACCGCAGGCCTCTCCATCAAGGTGAGCAGCGGCATTAGCAGCGGAACACTGGCATTGCTCAGTGGGACTTCAGCTGGAAAGACAAGAACAAGGACTTACCTAAAGGTGACCTATGAAGGGCATTTTAAATGTTTAAATATGTTCAGAAACTCACCACTTCTTTCATAGAGTCCTTTGTAGAATGGTTTCAAGGATTTCTCATAAATAATGGCAGTCTGCGTATATTTTCTTCGCAAACTAGTCCACGTATGATCCAGTCTGGTAATCTGTTTATACAACAAAGTTCACACGCATTAAAGCATGTTTCCTACACTTGACCACACTGAGGGGGAGAAAAGTCTCTAGCTCAAGTCAAGCGAAAGGGGCAGCTAGAAGGAGCTGCTGGGTACCTGAGGCATGTCCAGTGCTTTCATTATAGAGGAAAAGGCATAAAGATCTCCCATGGAGTCTTTCAGCTCCAGAGCGACCAGAATGATCCGGTTTAGTGTGGCTGCTCTCTCCTCCAGACTTCCTGTACACCCCAGGATATCCACAGCAACTCCAATCGCCATAGTGTTATGCCTGTTTAAAAAGAACCAGCCATGCATGTTAAATGCGTGGCCTACAAGACTCTGGATACGGCAAATTACTGTCTGTGAATGTTACTACAGGACTGTCTGCAAAAAAGCCTCTGTTTAGACTGTTTAGCTTATGTAAGAGTTAATATTCTCTGAAAGAGAATCATCATAAATCTGCTTAATAGATCATGTGTTGACAGCATCCGTTTACCTTTCCATGAGGTCCTGCCGCAGCTGTCTCCCATGAGGAAGGGTTACCAGCTCCAGCCCAGAGGTCACACCCATTTGACCTTTCACCTCCTCTGAAACATTTAGTATCCTAGCAACCTGTAGCATGAACACACAGCGTTCGCATCAAATTAATTAACATCCAGAATCAAAAAGCATTGCACAGAAGCTAAGCTAAATTTGGGCTGTGGGTGGGTCGACTGTTTTTGTCCATAATATTGGTCCTGTGACTGACATAATCAGCCAGCTTAAAATGTAATTCCCATATACACAGACAAACAATCTGAAGCTGCTTTCAGAAGCAGAAAGATTGAAAGTGGACAATCACATGTATAAGAGGCTTTTTGGGTCATTTTTAATTGGATTAATCTACATTCAGCCCCTGCAGTGTGGCACAACTGTGGTCTTGTCCTCTGATTGGCTGGAAGAACCAGTCTGCAACCTGAAGAATTTTGTAATGTGTGCACTACTGTTAAAATTGGAGTCTGTAATATATTTTTTGAAGAAAGTCATACTTTTATTCAGCCAAGATGCATTCATTGATCAAAAGTGACAGTAAAGATAATTATAATGTATAAAATATAGTATAATAAACTTTCTATTGATCATGTAAATTTTTTTACTGTATTTTTGATCAAATTAATGCAGCCTTGGTGAGCATTGCAAGAAGAGACTTCTTTCAAAAACTTTGAAAAAGTTTGTATATAATTATATTTAAGGCTTAAAATGACCTGTTAAATATAGCCATTTAAGCTACATAAACAGTAATAGTTGCCTTAAATCCTAATTAGCTATTTGGAAGGTCCAGTTTAGTTAATCCATAAGGTCTCATGAACTATTACATTTAAATATACAGTTAATTTCTACAAATATAGCACCTTTTTAGCATTTCAAGTTGTAGAGATTTATATTAATGTATCAGCAACAAACACATTTACAATGAGTAATGGCATATTTATAAATTAACATGAACCTACATTAATAAATGCAGTTTCAAATTGTTTTTCAACATTAGTTCATGATACCTAATGCATTAATGCCGATGAATTGAAAAGAATCGATATTAATATAACAAATTTAGAATTGATGTTGACTTCAGAGGCTTATAATTATATTACCTGGCAGTCTGCTTTCAGGATGTGTTTGGCGATGGTCTTTGGATCCTGACTGACGAACAGCTCTTTGGCTTTCTTCAGCACGGTCATCTCCAGTGGCTTGTTCTCCACTGGTAGAAGCCGGAAGTTGATGTCACCAGGTTTGAACGCTGATTCAGTTTCAAACACAGGTCTTTGGAAGCCTTTCTTGCAATCCCGTTCTTTATCCACATCCTCCTCACTGTCGTTGTTTAGGGCCTTGATGGCATTATGGTAGGAGCTACGGTCTAGTTTAACGCTACTATCACTTCTCCTTAACTCCTCCTCAGTCTTTAGCCTCTCCACATAGCCGTTAGCCTGTGAGCTATTCATCTTTTCCCAGTCAGCAGGGCTGCATGGACTCAGTTCACAGTAGCTTAATTCTGGACTGCCCGACTGCTGCTGTTGCTGAGATAAAGGTTGATGTTTATGAGGCTTTACTGGGGGGACAGGTGGGGAGAGGGTCTTCAGGCCTGGGGTGCAGGATACTCTCATAGAGGGAACCTTGCTGGGTTTAGGGGGCGGTTTGGGACACAGCTGGCTGTCAGATCCACGAATGGCCTCGCCAGGATGGGTGTCAAAGGCCATTCTGCGTGACACTGTGGGGCTCAGAGCTGGCTCGCTTCCTGTGCGGAAAACTGGGGATTTGGGGCATGGCTGGTGCTCCATATGCTGAACCTGAGCCTGGGGCCTACAGCCTAAAAGCAAAGGTGTACGTTCATATGCATGATATCAGCTATTTATTCATTAAAGTAGACAGTATGTTGTAGATGGACATGGTAAAAAAGGAAGATAAATTCAAAGCTTTTCTTTTGGCATTCTGCATATCAAAGCAAATTCAGCACTCTGTTTTCTGAAATGGACAGCAGAGCTGCATTTTTTGCATAACCATATTTATTCCACTGACACAGGCATAAATTATCTCCAGCCCCACTTTCATTCTTCTCCACAGAGCCTCTTCAACAAAACATTTTATTTTGCATTTCAATCCCACGTCTCATTTCACACATTTAACGTTCAGTAACCCAAAGTGAATTTCAAAGAAAACGTTAGCTTGAGTTGGAGAATCACTTTCTCTTTGACACAAAGTGAATGACTGGTTTTCAGGGCTGTCAGACTTGTTATCACTGAAGGGTTGGAGGCGTGACGGGGGGAAAAAATGAGGATGAGAGCTGACAGGCACTCACCGATAGGGAGAAAGCTCTCCGACTGATGGGTCTTCAGTGGCCGTCTCCTCTCCTGAACGTGGTTTAGACATGCTGGTTGACTCCCACACTTATCTTTGTTGCTGTGAAGGAGAAAGACAGGTCACTTCGTTTGTTCTCTAAAAGTCTTTTGGACTATGACATGAAGTTTACACCACTTTTAACTGAGTTCATTTCAAAGGTCCTGATGCATGGCATGCATTTTTAAAAGTACAAATTCAGTGCAGTCTCTCAATTAATGTTAGGCAACCTGCACAATTATTTTAATACCATTTTTAAATTGCTAAGTTAATAAGCTATTTTGACACATTGTTTTGAAAAGTTAGACTCCCATGTGCTGAATCTGCACAAATAAGTAGAACTTTCACTTAATTTATGCTTATTGATGCTAAAAAACTCTTTATATAAACGTGGAGCTGTCACATCGTAGGACTGAATAACTGAACATGTAAATAGTTCCACATAAATAATAAAAATTTAATCAATATTACAAAAGTAATGCTTGCTATTTTCCTAATTTACACGCTTGAAAAATGCCTTGTTTCCTTATGAGCAAACCTGTCAAGGATTTCCAAGAGATGGAGTTTCTGAATTACACTACAAGTCCTGATAAGTATTGACAAAATTATATAGGTTTTATTGTAAAGGTTTGAGGTTAATATGTAAATTCATGACTTGTCTCTTTTCAAAGTAGACCCCAATTATATAATGCCAGTTTAATTCAATTGTATTACTAGTATTGCATATTTTAATGCTTCTTTTCTATTTCTAGTTCAAGATGGACAGTCAAACCACAGATACATTTCCTTTTACTTGAAATAGCTCAATTGAATCACGTGAGCTAAATCTCTGTGATTTACTTTCTAGCCAAGTGTTGAAAATATGAAAGGAATTAATTATTGGCCTCTCTTTTTTGGGGGACAGGTAAATTACGTGCATTACAAATTACATGGGGAAAAAAAGCCTAAATACAGATTACGAAAAAGCCACATTATACAAACTGTTTGAAAACTAGAATTTTTAATTATTAATTTATCAATCCTTTAACGGGTAAAATAATTAATCTCTCTTATTTTCTGAAATATATGATTAAAAAGTATTCCAGAATATTTCTTCTTGGTGGTAAAGTGTGGCAATGCATAATAGTGTCAAGTGCCTTAGGATAGTCTTTCTCTCACCTGAGGAGGTTCCCACGGCTGAGGGTGTGATCCTGGGTGTGTCCGTTCATGATATTCAGACTCAACCGTTTGGAAGTCAGGCTCTTTCTCTCGGAGTATCCCGCCTCTGCACGTATAGATCCAACTCCGTATTTCTCCTCCAGGCATCTCAGAGGCAGAGCTCTGTTGATTGGCTGAAAGATGATCGCTCCGACAACCTCAGATACTGGCTCACGGTTGCCTACGTAGTATCGCACCAACGCAGGGACGCTGTCAAATCCCACCTTCTCAAATAGGTACTGAACACGTGAGTAGGCCTCGTTCATGGCTACTACCCGTTTGTTGATTTTGAAGTGTTGAGGTGTGTTCTTCCACTGGCAGGTCAGAACGTAGTTTCCCGGGCTGGACAGGGAGTCTCGGATCAGAAAGTCTCCATCTCTCTGAACCAGGTTATCAGCCACCTTAGATTCAAACATACACACACAATTTTTTTTGTTTTTGTAGTACTGCTTTTCTCTCTTTCATATATATTTTCCTTCCTCTTTAATTTCAAGTGTGTTGCATGTTGGATCTTGGCCTAGATGTTAGTGCACATGCACATTAAGTTATGGTGTTCATGCAGGAGCTCAAACAAGCTCCAAAAGTGGAGGAACATATTGAAGGTAGTATGACTTTGATACTTTGATATTCTGTCTAATCAGATTATGTACACATCCTCAGCAAACATTACGGAACTACTTTTATGACAGTGATTCATGGCATGACCTAGATTACTTTCTTTTGTGGATCACTAGTGCATTCAACCAGTTTAGAATGATGGACTACCTCTCCAAACTGAATGTTAGGTTTCTGGAAGCTGTTCAGAATATTAATTCGGAGTCAGTATGTAAATCATTCTGGAGATGTTTGATTATGTCTTTAATTGATTTTTCCGTACATTTCTGTACATTTATACAAATAAGCTTGAATTGAATTGAATTGGAGATCAGAAAAATCAGCCTAGAATAATGGGGGGGGGGTATATTTTTATATATTTCCTTATTTGTTTTAATATATCATTGTCTTTACTTTTTATTTGAAGAAGTAAGTAAGTTTACATGTCATTTTTTCATATTACTTCTGACTAGGTGCTCATGAAAAGATCAAACACTAATAAATCTGTTAGCATGTGTGTTTGGTGCAGTGGGGCGGCAGTGGCACCAGGAAAAGAGTCATTAAGTGTGATTAGAATTGAGTGTTTATGACTGTTTTTTTTTATGACATGCTAAACAGCTATTCTCAGGCTTTCTTATGGTATAAAACAGCAGCTAAAAAGCTTAGAGTTTGCTATACAGCAATGCTCAGATAGTTACGGCAATGCTATGTGTTTGTCCAAATCTGCATCCTTCCACAGGTTGCTGCCTGCCTTGTCATCTATTATTAAGTATTCATCTTTTTTTCCACAGTGACAAATAAAAGACATTTACAGGGAACACTTTTGAAATCAAGCACAGGTCATTTCACACCACTGGTCATAAAGAGATGCATGTCAAATCGGTAAGTGCTTGTCTTTCCTCTTCCCTTGTCTGTAGTTTGTTTGATTAACTTGAGCCGAGCAGATCAGACTCGTCCAGCTGAAAGACTCATGGGTAAACACAAGCTGTAGTGCAGCACACTTGCTGTCAGGGGTTTTGTGATAACCACAGGGTGTGTAGTGATCCAAGGACCACTCCAATGAATCAGACGCAATGCTGATTCCTCTTAACAGTGCTGATGGCTAATGTAGTGTAATTGTAGAGAATGAATCCCCACAAAAATGCTTTATTTAAGGGCACCTTTTTATTCATTGTGTTAGCTGTAGGAGTTTGTCTTACTCATGAACCCGATGAACTATATTCTAAGGTCATTCATAAGTTGTGTTGAGCCATGATGAATAGGTTTTTTCTATTGTGACTGGTATATTTGTGGTGTAAGCAGCAGCCTGACTCTGGATGCTGGTAGCTCTGATCATATGATGCCTTTAAATAAATACACCTCGGGTCAAATAGCAGTCATGCTTCATCACTATATTAACCACTCTTGCTCTGCTACAATTGTTGATGGATGAGTTGTCAGTTTCAGGGGCATATCTTGCAAAAAGGCATGGGAAAGAGGAGCCAGGGTACATTCAGCAAACATTACGGAACTACTTTTATGACAGTGATTCATGGCATGACCTAGATTACTTTCTTTTGTGGATCACTAGTGCATTCAACCAGTTTAGAATGATGGACTACCTCTCCAAACTGAATGTTAGGTTTCTGGAAGCTGTTCAGAATATTAATTCGGAGTCAGTATGTAAATCATTCTGGAGATGTTTGATTACGTCTTTAATTGATTTTTCCGTACATTTCTGTACATTTATACAAATAAGCTTGAATTGAATTGAATTGGAGATCAGAAAAATCAGCCTAGAATAATGGGGGGGGGTATATTTTTATATATTTCCTTATTTGTTTTAATATATCATTGTCTTTACTTTTTATTTGAAGAAGTAAGTAAGTTTACATGTCATTTTTTCATATTACTTCTGACTAGGTGCTCATGAAAAGATCAAACACTAATAAATCTGTTAGCATGTGTGTTTGGTGCAGTGGGGCGGCAGTGGCACCAGGAAAAGAGTCATTAAGTGTGATTAGAATTGAGTGTTTATGACTGTTTTTTTTTATGACATGCTAAACAGCTATTCTCAGGCTTTCTTATGGTATAAAACAGCAGCTAAAAAGCTTAGAGTTTGCTATACAGCAATGCTCAGATAGTTACGGCAATGCTATGTGTTTGTCCAAATCTGCATCCTTCCACAGGTTGCTGCCTGCCTTGTCATCTATTATTAAGTATTCATCTTTTTTTCCACAGTGACAAATAAAAGACATTTACAGGGAACACTTTTGAAATCAAGCACAGGTCATTTCACACCACTGGTCATAAAGAGATGCATGTCAAATCGGTAAGTGCTTGTCTTTCCTCTTCCCTTGTCTGTAGTTTGTTTGATTAACTTGAGCCGAGCAGATCAGACTCGTCCAGCTGAAAGACTCATGGGTAAACACAAGCTGTAGTGCAGCACACTTGCTGTCAGGGGTTTTGTGATAACCACAGGGTGTGTAGTGATCCAAGGACCACTCCAATGAATCAGACGCAATGCTGATTCCTCTTAACAGTGCTGATGGCTAATGTAGTGTAATTGTAGAGAATGAATCCCCACAAAAATGCTTTATTTAAGGGCACCTTTTTATTCATTGTGTTAGCTGTAGGAGTTTGTCTTACTCATGAACCCGATGAACTATATTCTAAGGTCATTCATAAGTTGTGTTGAGCCATGATGAATAGGTTTTTTCTATTGTGACTGGTATATTTGTGGTGTAAGCAGCAGCCTGACTCTGGATGCTGGTAGCTCTGATCATATGATGCCTTTAAATAAATACACCTCGGGTCAAATAGCAGTCATGCTTCATCACTATATTAACCACTCTTGCTCTGCTACAATTGTTGATGGATGAGTTGTCAGTTTCAGGGGCATATCTTGCAAAAAGGCATGGGAAAGAGGAGCCAGGGTACATGGTTTTCATAAGAGCGGATCTGTAGCTGTCAGCACTGTGATGTTTGACATGATGAGAAACTGTTGACGGCTGTTTTTGAATAAAGAATTGGTGTTAATGAACCACCCAGAATATTCTAAGGTCTTGCGGAGCGGACTACATTCTAGCATTCAGTCCGGACTCCACATTTAGTGTTTCGTTTCAGTGAAATGTTTTTTTTCCTTGATCATGGATGAAGTCTGGGTGTGAAAGTGGTTTTTCTTGTTCTGGACAGGTTTGGCGCCTGTCTACCAGTTCAGAACAAGTGTTGATCAACCATTAAATAGGCTCTTAAATACACCATAGCCCTTCCATGTTGCCAAACAAATACTTGCCACTTCTATATGCTTATTGTTTTTTCTTATTTCTACCATCTAATCATCAATATGCACTTTAACATAGCCAAGCAAGTAAAATTGCATATAAAAGTGAAAGGAACATTTTAGAACACTAGACACTGTATTTATAGGTTATTATTTAGTTCAGCATGCCTATTTATAAATGTAATGTTAGTAAAATATATAATCATTTTTGACCTTTGT
Source organism: Sinocyclocheilus grahami (assembly GCF_001515645.1). Lineage (NCBI taxonomy): Eukaryota > Metazoa > Chordata > Actinopteri > Cypriniformes > Cyprinidae > Sinocyclocheilus > Sinocyclocheilus grahami. Next base: position 797,137 of record NW_015505195.1, read on the forward strand.
TTTTGATGTATTAGCATGGTTTTTGGACACTGTAGCTTGTTATGAATCATGATAATACAATAGTATTCTCTGAAGTAACTTGCATGTGGTATCAGAGAACCGTGATACTGATCTCATACATCATGATACTTCCATAGTACTTTTTTGTATATTTAAGAAGTTAGCCATAAGAACATCTAATATCCTCAGTGTTTTTTCTTCCCTTAATCAAGCATTACTGGCTCTAGCTGAAGCAAATATGCAATAAGCAAAATAAGCAATAATAAATAAGCAAAAAATGGCCACATGTCTTTAATTCATTATCTTTGTCTACAAAGAAAGTGAATGTTTGAGTGCTAGACACAGGCATGACTTCATTGTCACTTAAGGAGAGAACAGCTATGCTTTGACAGCAGAAAGATCTCTACTGTCTAGCAGATTCAACTTTTGAACAATACTGCATACACATATATTAAATCACGGAAACCACAGAAAGCCTCTATAATCCAAACATTATCCCATAATGATCACCCACCCCTCTCCCTCTTTATATGCCCAGTAAAGTTGTACCTGTCTAGGGATGGCTCCATGATACCAGGCATGGCTCCGTGGTTCCTCACTGCTCAGTTTCAGTTCTTCTTCTAGTTCTCGCCAAAGCTTTTCCGGTGGTCCATCCATGATGTACTTGTCCCTTGAAAACTGCACATAGATGGGCACAGAAGAGTATGTTAGAGCCATGGCGGCCCTAGATAGTATGTTAGTCCCTATGATTGAAGTATATGTGTATCAGTCTTTTATTAGTCTCCTCTCTTTTTCTATTGCCCTCCCTTCTTTTTGCTCTGTGACTCAGTATCTGACTGGCTGATGGATCCCGTGCTTCCTGTGCTGATCTGTTTACTGTGACGCATAAGTCCCTCCTTCTTCCTGTCTATCTCCGCCTCCGTAAGCCACAGGGCATGCCATACCTTTACCTGCACACACACCCCACTGCTCTGAATCATCATGTGGATTTCACAATTGAGGAATTTAAGAACAGTTCTTTTCAATAAGCTGCTGAAAAGGAATACACTCATTAGTTATTTTCTATGAAACATGAGCTTTGCTTAGTTTGTACTAATACCATAAATCTAATTTGTAAGATACTTAGCAAAGTATGTTATCTTTCCCGACAAGGTTGTTTCATTCATAAGCTTGATTTCAGTGCCTCAATAACATAACTCAGTCATGTGAGCAGATTGTCAGTGAAATAGATTTTCAAAAAACAAAAACACTTTATACTTTCATGTGTTTCATCATTGATCCCTTTCCAACAATTGAAATATAGACTGAACATGCAATTTTAATACTCACAATATCCTCCATGTCTTACAAATAGTTGTTTGCAAACAAAGTAGGAGTTGTATTAATGCTCATCTGTGACCAAATTAATCTGGCTATGTTTGGAATGTATACTAATGTACTGTACATCTAATGTGTCATGAATGACAAAAGCTTTATTAATAAATTAATAAAACTGTAATAAAAAAGTACAGTCTTATATGTCACAATAGGAAAGAAAAGACGATTTCAACTTCCGTTTTTTTTTGTCAACTTTAAATAAATGCTGTTCTTTGGAACTTTCTGTTCATCAAAGAATCTGGAAAAAAAAATCTTAATAATTTAGTACAAAAATTATTCAATTCAAGTTTATTTGTATAGCGCTTTTCATGATACAAATCGTTGCAAAGCAACTTTACAGCAAATTAAGTTTCTACAATATTTAGTAGTAGCTTATCAGTGGTGACTGTCAGTTAATGTACATATGGCAGAAATGTACGGAAAAATCAATTAAAGACGTAATCAAACAGACGATGAACACTATTAACAGCAATTATTATATGATGCAATCAAACTTATAATTTTGAGGGTAATTAAAAAATTATAATTTTCTACAAAATATTAAGCAGCACACCTGTTTTCAACATAAGCAACAACTCAGCTAAAATCCATTCTTTTAAATTTAAATGAATAATAGTTAACTATATTACTTTTTTATCAAATAAATGTATCCTTAGTGAGCATAAGAAGACTTATTTCAAAAACATTTAAAAATCTCAAAGATGCCAAACTTTTCAACCTATCCTTCTCAACCATATTATTTGACTAAATAATATGGCAGTTTTTTTAAGAGGGTTTAAGCACTTTGTGGTGTTCCTAACAACACTCTTTAAACATGGTAATAATAATATTACTATCATGGTTTATTGCTTTATCAACCATGAAAGGATGGATTGCATGCTGTGCTTGTGGCAAAAAAAGAGGCTGTTCCATATTTTAGATAGGGGATTTCAAGCATATTTGTGTGTTGCCTTCTTTTTGGTTAAGTGCTTGGAATGCCAGCTATGTGTGGTACCCAACCTCAGAGACCTAAAGTGGTACCTTTGTGCTCTAGCTGGTAGTTGTGTGCAGTGGGTACTCAAGCACGGCACTGCAGCATAACCCCCAGCTAAATCTGTGCGTGAGGGGAAAATTCCCAGCAGGACTCCTCGTTTCAACTTTGTAGTTGTGATCTATTGAGTAATATGTCAAATAAAACTGACGTAAGGGCAAAGGTAATTGGAATTGATGAGTGACTGTCTGTGTGTGCGTGCTGCTCAGTAGTGGATACTTCAACTAACCCTAACCCACTCTTGTATTAATGGGCAGTGTTTATAATATTTTAAATGTATAAATAAGATATTTCTCAAAGCACACATTATTGTGTAAATTACAATAAAAATCTGTGTAGCATGTGAAAATGTCATTTTAATTATGTAAAAACTCATTATACATTTCATGTTTTTTCCTGGACTGACAGTAGCACATGAGCTACATCAGTTTTCTGTGATGTTGAGAAGATGCTTAGCTGTCTTTTTTGCTCTCTCTCTTATGTCCAGTGACCCACAGCCCAAGCAGTGTCTGTCAAGCATGTCTGGCAGTTATTAGGATGTTACTGACCACAATCTGTCACTGTGGTCCACCACAAACCACTGCACACAGGCCTGGCAATGCTGGACATCTTTAAATCTGACAAAGATCTTATATGATATTTTGAGAGAGGACAAAATACATTAACAAAAAACAAACATCATATAATAGCAATAAGTTTGGATTTTACCCTTAATGTTTGAAATGCAGGGTTTAAAATAGCCTTTTATAAATAGCCATATTCTAATTATGTTCTTATTTTTCAGTTATGTGAACTATGTGAACAGATACATTAGTATTCATTTATTTATGAATAATTTTAACATGTTTTAAAGGGTTAGTTCACCCAAAAATTAAAATTAGCTTGTGTTTTAATTACCCTCAAAGCATCCTAGGTGTATTTGACTTTCTTCTTTCAGACGAATCCAGTCGGAGTTATATAAAAAATTGTCCTGGCTATTCCAAGCTCTATCATTGCAGTCAGCGGGTGTTGCAGTTGAACAGTCCACAAGTCGTCAAATAAAGCGTGCGCATTCATAATAAAACGTGCCACAGACGGCTCCGGGGGGTAAATAAAGGCCCCCTGTAGCGAATCCATGAGTTTTTGTAAGAAAAATATCCATATTTCAAAGTACTAAACACTTTTCTCTCACTTCCGCTGACTGTCATACACTGAAGCAGTTCCGGCGGATGACGTAAGACGCGCGGCGGTGCGTGATTAGTGACGAATGCAGAGAGAGAACAAAACAAAACGTCGGTCACGAATTAGAAGTACAAACCGAAGATTTCCAAGGAAAAATGTCAGAAGATATAGATATAAACCAAGAGGAGACTGGTTTTCCTTTGCTAAAGTAAAGAAACTTTGCTTCCTTTGCTCCTATTAAACAAACTCGCGAGACTAGCATATCTCAGAGGCGCACGCGCTGCGCATACGTCATACACCTTCCGCCAGAACGGATCCGCGTATGACAGATAACGGTAGTGAGAGAAAAGTATTTATTATGTTTGAAATATGGATATTTTTCTTTCAAAAACGTATGGATTCACTACAGACGGCCTTTACTCACCCCCCGGAGCCGTCTGCGGCACGTTTTATTATGAATGCGTGAGCTTTATTTGACGACTTGTGGACTGTTCAACTGCAACACCCGCTGACTGCAATGATAGAGCTTGGAATAGCCAGGACAATTTTTAATATAACTCCCGACTGGATTTGTCTGAAAGAAGAAAGTCATATACACCTAGGATGCTTCGAGGGTGAGTAAAACACAAGCTAATTTTCATTTTTGGGTGAACTAACCCTTTAAGGGTGTTGTTAGGCACAATGTGAAGCAAAATACTTAAAAATAACAAGGCACTCTGTAAATAAATTCATAAATTATTTAAATTTGTTTAATAAATAAAGTATTTACTTAATAACTTATTTATTTTATGAGGGTTTTAAACACTTTGCTTTACTCAGATGACATCTACAGTAATATTGCTTTCTAGAACATTTGACCCTAAGTGGATAACAAACAGTTGATTGCTGGGAGAGATATACATTTTGCCATAAGATCTCTTAATTCTAGCCTCTGGGTAACTGATTTGTGTTGGGAAAGCATCACACACACACACACACACATATGGAAGAGTCTTATCACTTCCTTTTTTGAGCAGCTAGTGGATAATCCTGGCCAATTTATCCTCATGTCAACTCTCTGTCACTGATCATTCAACAGCTTTAAAAGCACAAAATGTTTTCAGAGGACTCAGCCTGAAGGGCACTTTTGAGATGGTCAGGTATTATGATTACTTGAAAGGCTGTAACAAAGCCACTGAATTAAAGAGTTGTGCATTTCTTTGAAAGCAAACTATAAAAGCAATTATGGGCGTATTAAACTGAATTTATTCAAGTCATGCCACGCAACAGACAGTTTTTCCCTTTATATGGAGAAGCTTCGAAGATCCTTACTATGTATAGAGACTGACAAACCCAGGCCACAGTGAGGACTGAAATACACTCTGATGCCTCTGGTATTGTAGTGAGGGACAGGCGTTACACCCTCTCCATTTATACAACAGCGAGCCAAGCCAACACCCCGCAAGCCACAAATTACAGTGACCAGACGACACATACTTTTACCCTGGCTGGGAAAATCATCCCAAAGCACTTGTTTGTGCTCAGTGTCTTCAACTGTATTACTCAATACAGTGACTAAAACAACCAACCAAAATAGAACTTTTAGTAAAAACATATGAGCATGAGACTTTATTCTGTTTGTGCTGAATGCAAATATTTTTTGGACCTGCTGTTCACATTTTAGGTATTATGACTGCTTATCTGGCACGGCCGTTGCATTCATTCTGCGCTATGACATCGTCGATCCATTTAGAGGTGCACAGAGGCCGTAAATGTTTAAAATTAGCCAAAGCTCAATAGCTCAAGCAGCTCGATAGCACCATGACGAATAATCCCTCCATCAAGGAGCGGTGTATACATATTTGTACATCAAATCAATCACCTCTACTTTTAGTTGTAGCCATTTATATATTGCCATTTTTATCTTCACACATCTGAGGGGCTGATTGCTAGGGGCTGATTCTTTTTAAATAGTGGCATGCTTTTTAAATGTGAATTATAATGAAGCATTTGGATGTATTGAATTAAGCTTCAAGGGCCTCATTGGGTAAGTGCAGAGCACAGGTTAGCTATCAACAGCACAATGGGCCACATAATGACAATATACGAGACACTACAGTCTTAATAATAGTAATTTTTTGTAGTAGATTGTGAGACATCACAAGCATGGCTGAGTGACTAAGCACATATTAGATCATATTGGTACACGTCAAAACTGACTATTCTCATGGCAAAGATGATGTGCTCAAAGGCTGAATTTGATCTGGAAAGCCGCTTTTGAATAATGATTATGGATGAGATGACATTCCCCTGTTGATTCTTGAATGTCTAATCCTCTTTAGTTTATTCCACAAGTGGCCGTTCAGCAGCTTAGTGATCTTAAAAATCCATGTTTGATTCGGAAATTATGCAGATTATGGCAAAGTGCACCACTGAAGATGGAAATCATGTACACAAGTTTGTATGAGATTGATTTCTTCGTCGTTGTAATGGTAACCAGCAGGACAACTAATCCAATGGTACATGTAGATAGTTAGTCATACAGTACTTGTACTGATGATTAGATATTTGAACACCATTTGTACTACAGACATGAGTAATACATTTAATGTTGCAGCTTGTTGAGAGCTAATTATTTTCTAAGTGATCTGACTTACAATAGCTGGATGATAAATAGGATAAGATGAAAATATTATGCCGACTTACTGGACCTTAGTAAAAGAGGTGTCTTAGTCATACCTAGATACCAGAACATCAAAGAGACAAGCACCCAATCAGAACATCCCAGCAACTGTATAGCGATGTGCTAAAATGACTATCCTCACATTGTGGTGGTGACTTTGCATGGATAAGCATCAATCACATTAACATATAAAATGTAAAAATCTTGTTATTTCCTGCTGCTTCCTGTGGAGGCTTGAAGGATGGAGACCCCCTGTCTCCACCTTGTAGGCTGAGATTCTCAAGGGGTTCGGCGGGTCATTAGCAGCCTCTCATGTGCAGGACAAATGACCAGGGCCGCGTTTCCCGATAACGGTGTCTCTTAGCGCGCTACGAAGTCTCTAAAGGTACACCTTAACTAGGAGTATACCTTTCCTAGGTGAGTTCCCCGAACTATACCTTAGGATGTGGCTTAAAGTAAACCTTCCTATGTGCGACATTAGCAGGTGCTGTCCATGACGGTGGTGCTGAATAGGTTGATATCGATGGCTCAAGAATTGATTGTTCACTATATACAGGAGCTTCTTCACTGCATTATAGAGCGGGTAAAGTATTGAGAAAGCGATGTTCATTATAAAGAAGCACTTTAGAAATATTAGAAATTGCATTTATCGGGGCTCACTGCATTTATAAAATAATCCAAATTGCAAACTAAATGCAACCTTGGATATCACATATATATACAGGTATGTGTGTATGTATGCATGTATAATTTTGCAAGTGTGCGAACCTGCAACCTCACGGCCAAAAGTATTCTGCCTTAACCAGCTACATTAACTGGCTGTTTGGCTTCGCTTGCTTTTGAAAGGGTCATATATATTATCATGTTCATATATATTATGAAGGTCTGGTCGAGCGCTGATGGGTTGGCGATGGGGATACGTGTCCTGTCCACAAGGTCAATTACTCACGGGACACCCGCAATGGCATGGAAGCCTTGATGTGCCTCCATCACTTCATGCCTGACGAAAGGCATACGTATATAATCGGTGGCGTGACGTAGCAGGATGTTTGTGACTAAGTGAACGCACCGCCACACCGAGGTCTTACTCAGCCCATATCCATCCCCAACCACCTTCAGAAAACTCCCCACAGCATAAAAACGGAGAGCCAGGGCTTTAGGGGGTAGCTCGGTCGAGTTTGTCCCGACCAAAGTACCAACAAGATGTAAAAGCTGCTGAATTTGCTCCCGTGGCAGGCGACAGTTTTGTACAATTGTATCTTTTGACATGGTAGCTATTCTGACACTACCTATTATGAAATAGTGCACATATACTAACTGGCTCCGCGGACGCAGCCGTCTTTGATTTAGGACAACTATTCGCTGTCGCGCTGCCATAGTTTGACCAAACTCCCCATCGCATTCATTCCCTTTAAATAGACTCCTAATGATGTGCTGTCTAATGGTTTGTCAGCCGATGTGCCTTTGTATATTATAATGGAAAAACGAACAACCACCAGTATAATGACAGTTTTATTCTTTGCATAAAAACACTTCAATTAATTTAACACTAATTGAACACTGGGTGTATTACAACTTTAGAATTGTTATATTTATTTGGTTCTGCGCTTTTTCTTGCCACAGAATTACAATCGTATCGACTGAAATGTGAAGAAGCTTTTTGCACAGTGGTGGCCATTAGCGGAGTGAGCTGTGAACAGCGATAAGGTATAGCTAAGAGTGGTCCAGACTAACCTTACGAACGAATGATTTACAGAAGGTATACTTAACTAAGAACATTTAGGGAAACACGTATTAATGATAAGGTACAACTTAAGGTATAACTTACAAACGACGTAGCGTTAAGAAGGTTTCGGGAAACGCAGCCCTGGTCTGGTCTTTGGTGTTGAGACACACCCTTCCTGAACCAGAGTAAACAAAGAGGGCCATCAGAGTGTCCCATCAGCCTCCTGGGACCCAGGACATTTTCCTCTCTTATCTCACCCCATCACATTGTCCATTTAGATGGTCCCTGGGGTGTCTGTCATCGTCATGTATTCCTGGACAGGGCAGGACAAATCTTAGCTGAAAGAAAGAGACCATCTGAGTCTGGGGATGTGACAGATGCTCATGAAAGATTTATGGTCCTTTTAAGTTGATTTAAAATAAAAAAAATTTGGTGCAATTTAGGGATGAGAATCAGCATGAACTTGTTTTTATATGTTTTATTTATATATATATATATATACAGAAAAAAAGCTAGATTCTCACAAACCCCTCTGTCTCTCTCTCTCTTCTCTCTTGGTCTCTCTCTCATTTAATCACATTCTCTCCATTTCAATCTATGATCCCCCAGACCCTTCATTCCATTCCAGTTCTGTCCCAATCAGCGTGGCCCAGTCCTGGCTTTGTAAGGAGGACAGAAGGGGAGATTAGGGCCTGGGGCAGCTGTGCTGGATCACTTTGAGCATGGCCTCTTTTTAATGTTTCCTCAAGCGTGCTCAATTTGTTGTACAGCAAAGGAGAGAAAAAGGGGAAAAGATGGAAAAGTAGGGGACACGCTTGTCCTGGGGACTCAAAATTGCTGGAAGCCATCCTGTTGGAAAGGAAAGCCTAGAGAATGCCTTGAAGTCCTATGGGTTACTTGAGGAAGAATTAGAGAAGATAAAACTGGCAAAAATAAAGCTGTTACAAATCTCAACTTTTTTGTTGTTGTTGTGCTGACATTATACACCATTTCTTCTTGAACACTGTTGAAATGCAGACAAAATATTTTGAAAGTCAAAATTATTGTTCATGATCCGATTGTGAATGATTCAGTGCACATAATTGCAAGGAAAAATGAAATGTAATTTTTCATCAAAATGTAATTGCGTCCTCTGACTCTGAAATGTCTTTGATTTTCAGCTTCAAACACAGGTGTCGGCAGTGTTTCAGGAGGGTATTTGTCCTCCACAGCTGACTGCTCTCATTCAGTTTTGGCTCTGTTCTGGTATGTAATGCCCGAATTTCAATAGATAACACTCCAGTTGTTGCTTGGTCACTCTGCCAATTGCTGAACACATGAAGTGCTTTCTGGAATTATTTTTTTATTCCCTGATCCAAAAGCATATTATTTTATCAAAGACAGGAGGTAAAATTGTTGGTGTTGACTTAAGGGACTGTGCCAGGCTGTGTCAGCACCTCTCCAGCATCCTGTCAATCAGACAGACTTCCTGCTGTCCCACTGCTCTGCTGAGCTTTTATTTCTGCCATAGCCATGACACTTTTGCTGTGTTACACTGTCAGTGTGTGGGGGAGCCTCTGCTGCATGTCCAGTGTGGGTATGCATGTAGAAAGTGTTAGAGAAAAGGAGACATGATTCCTTTCAGTTAATTTCAATGAATTTTTGGGGTGTTTAAAAATTATTCACTGATTTGTTTTAGTCATCACACATAAGATCCAGACTTTCACATAAGATCCGGACTTTAACACAAGGTCCATTCTCGCATTCAAAAACAGCTAGACAGAACCAAGAATGAAACCAGATGCAGGGATCTCAAGACTCGGTTTGGAGCTAGACTGCTTTTAACTTGACGGCATTTGTGGTGAGACACTCAAAAAACCACATGCCATAAAGTTTTAGTCCCAAACGCAAAAGAACCGGCTCAGAAAAACGATTTATTCGACATGCATTAGATTCCATGTCTGACAGGTGTTAATATAAGTCTGCTAAACGATTAAGCCTGTTTATTTGAGGCAGGCTTGTCACACTTTGAATTTCAAGCCTCTACAGTGTGGAAGACATTCACAGCTGTACTGTACAGTGCACATCACCCTCCTTCCCACAGCTGCCCCTCACACTGACCAAAATAAAGCCCTCAAGTTGTTTTCAACTCTGAGAAGTTTACTTAGAAGTCGCTCGCTTGCAGATGAAACCTTCTATGACTGAAGCCGTTCTGTGAGAAACTTCCTTTCAGAAAAAAGAATCTATACAAGCACCAACACTGCCCTCTCTGTCCTTCGAACTCCAATTGACCCCCAACACCATTGCAAAGACCGGAAGTCTCCATGACAGCCTAGCGCTATTTTTAGAAACAAGCCCAAAAATGTGGACCAGACCCGAATGTTTTCAACAGACGTTCAAACCCTGAGAGCAAGGATCCGATGAGTTGGCTGGCCAGACGTGAGAAATAACAAACATGCTGCTATTTCTGGCCAATTCAGCCTTGGAATTCGAAAATATAGACTGTTCTGATAAACAAGCCAGGAATCTGTCATCAGTGTTGGTGCAATTTGCATTTATGCATTTATCCGACGCAACTTGCATTGCATTCAAGCTATACATCTTTTCAGTGCATGCACTCCCTGGGAATTGAACCCATGACCTTGGCGTTGCTAGTGCCGTGCTTTACTGTTTGAACTACAGGAATACTGCTATTAAAAGCAAGACTGTTGAATGAATTTCTGTTTCCTAATATGCTCTGCTTTATTGTGTTTTTGATGGACCATAAATCAGTAGTTCATGCGCCATCAGAATGAAAGAACGAACTGATTAGCCACACCTGTGGAGACTCACAGAAATACTTCAATCCACTCAATAAACTGCATTCCAGTCTATTGGCCAAAATCCCCTGTAGAGGTTTCATTCCCACATCGGCTCCATATAAAACTGTAACAGCCTCACGCAGGGTAACCGATTTTTATATCGCCCCATAAATTCACTCAACCCAACCTGAACAGCTCTCTGTCTTTATCACATGACACATTAGATGAGTGAACAAAACTACACGTGTTCACACTTACGATCCATTTGCAAGCCACAGAGATAAAAGATTTCAATCAATACGGTTTAAATGGTTTTGAAGACAACAAGGAGGAGGGTGTGCAGCTAAACAATTACAAGTGAATGGGAAGAAACACACATACACACTTGTAAGTCAGTGTGTGCCTGACGCCTTCACTTACTATAATGAAACAAAGCCATATATCTAAAGAGCCCAGACCAAAGACTGCCACAATAAAACTACACATGGACCTGCTTTTTATGGCACCTCTATATTAATTTTTTCTTTTCCGCTACATTTTATTTGTTAAAAAAAAAAAAAATCTCTTACATTTCTCTGCTTTTTAAATCAATCTTTCTGTGCTACAGATCTATTTATTTATAGTATTTTACCTTTTATATTTAAATATTTTAATTTTACTAACATAAATTGTTACATAATTATAATACATAATTAAGAGTAAAATATTGTAAATATAAATATATAGAAATATAATAAATATTACATCTAAATTAGATGCTACTAAAACCGCATTAATTTATGCAGATGTAATTTTAACAAGCTTTCACTCACCTTGGCTCCAATAACGGAGCTCTTCTGATAGAAACAGCACAAAGCTGCCGTGATGGTCCTTAAAATATTGCATCTCTCCGACATCTCTTTTGTTTCTGTGGCGCTCATCAGTGGAAATACTCTTACATGCTTTAATCTCCAAAACTCACAGCTTTATACCTCCCGTGGACAAGAGCATGTTAGCTGTCCAGCGACTGTCTGTAAACTCTCTCAGCGCAAGCGTGCATGAGTGAGTGTGTGTGCTTGTGTTTATGTGCTCAGCAGTGCATATGCTGCTCCATGCTGCAGCTCTCACCCCCAGCCAGCCCATGTAAGGAGCCGTGCTAAACTCCATGTGATATGACTTTCTAGCCAATCAGAGTGCCACACAGCCAGCATCTAAACCAACCCCCTTTTCCTCAAAACCTCTAGCAGTTTGTCAGAATATAGATGAGGAGGGAACAGTATAGATTAGGGCTTCAAATTTCTTAAATTCTTGCATTTTCTATTAGAAATCCCAAATTTCAAAGCAATTGTCTTTAATTATATGCTAATTAGTGGTTGAGCGAAGATTATATTTAGCCATTTTGAGATTTTCAGTCACTAACTGGCCAATTAACAGAAGCTAGTGAAGCTAGTAAATTGAGTTCTGAGATATATAGTTGCATTTCATTGGCCAATTAAAAATCCATATCGAAGGACTGACCAATAATGCTAATATAATGAATCATATATAATTTCTAAGTGCAATCTGCAGACTTTTCCTGATTTTCTGCACTGATTTTGGGAGAAGGTTTGTGATTTAAGCATGGTAAAATGTATTAAATTGAGTGGAAGTGTTACATTGTTATTTGTAGCTAAATGTAGAATCAAAATAGCCAAAACACTATATTTAACAAACAAATAGTGATTTTTACAGAAATTTGCAGCATTGCATATGCTCAGATTCCCATGTGGGCCTGGTTATCAGTGTTTAAAATGATGAAAATGATCGCTTTATACCAAAACAGAGTAAAGAACAAAGCTGACACACATTGCAAGTAAACAAGAACATGCTGAGAGACAATCTGATATCAAGCAGTTCAGTGACATGAAAAAACGTTGCTTCTCACTAATGACGTTTGAAATTAATCTTTCCAGACAAGAGAGAGCATTTCCTGTGGAGGACTTTCAGGAGCAGTTTTCCAGGCAGATGAGGAGAGTGGTGATAATGTGTGACAGGTCTGCACTGAGGGACCAGGACCGTGTCTTTTCGTATCATCACAACATCACTCTAAAATCCAGTGGGGTTTCAGTAACAGCAGGGGGTTAATATAAAAAAGCATTCCCCCAGCAGGCAGGGCTCTCTGTCCCAGCTGGGACTATCCTGACCCTGAGAAGAGAGCCCAGTTGAGCCTGAAGGGTCCCAGACGGCCAAATTCACTCATTTTTCCCACTGGGGGTTAAATAACAAAACTACTCTGTCTCTTAGTCACATGCAAACAGCACTTAGTGTTATTGCGGCTAGTTGACCACCTAGAGGGGCTTTTGTTGAAGAGCTAATGAGGGCTTTCTCTTGATTAGCCTATTTGTTAACAGCATTACGAGTTCTGTCATTTTCAGGGAAAGGAACCCCCACCCCATAGAAAAAGCTCAGGGAGTAAAAGAGGCATTAAGTTTAGAAGACAGAAGAGAATTCATGTTTTCCAGACCATTTCACCCGACTGAATAAGAGCTCACAGTGTTTGTGAGGTGAGTCTGTGTTATTTGCGCCATTTAATAATGTGTGGCTATTTAGTGAAAGGACCTTTCGAAAATTATTTCATAATATCAACATTTTTGTGGGGTCTGCACACAAAAGTCCACTAGTACAAAAGCTTTTTTTGCATTTTTTCTGTATAATACAATTTGTATTTCTAGCACGACAGTTTGAGTAAAAAAAATTTAATGGACAGATTAACTTGATTTTCAGATTATCTCAATAATTGAGCTGTATGAATTTCTCAGGTTTGTGTAAAAAAACCTGATCATGTTCTCAAGCATGAATTGAGAATGATCCAAAGGGCATTTTGTGCTTCAATGGAAGCAAGAACATCTGACTGTCTGTGCAAAGAGTTCACATGATCGATGCTAATTTTATTATTTGATTAGCACCACATAAATAGTGCAGAATATTAAATATTTCTTCACTTTTAAATTTTTTTAATTTTTGCATTTTAAAATTTGATTTTCACTGTGGACTTTTGAACCTCATTGTATATTTTTCTAAATAACCAAAAAAAAATGTAAATGTGAGAATGCAAGTGGAAAACTTCTCTGTTCATCATTAGAGAGGGAAACAATGAAGTATGTTTGTCCTACATACTCCAGGGCCATTTTTGGATGCAAACAGTTGGATTTCTATCAACAGATTTGTTATGTTTCTCCCAGATTGCTCTTAAGAGGTAAACAAAGACATTATGGCTGGCTGGCACAACCTCGGACCAACACTAGAATGTTCTCCCTGAGAGTGGGCTCCTAAACTACCTAATTACGCTCAATAAAATCACCATGGTCCTGCATGCAAATCTGCTTTTCCACAGTCTGCTAAAGAAAGGAGTCAGTGTGATGTTTTTGTACATAAGAGCAAAGCAAAAAAAATAATGTAAATGCATGTCTGACTTCACTTCAAGAGAGCGTAGTTTAAAGGGTAAAGTGCTTTCATGTGACCATTTCCAGCTGAATAGCATATTTTTATTTTAAGACACAGCAAGGTGAATTAGGGTAATCTGGGACATCTCTGATTTTTTTTCCCCCTCCGTCTTGCTCAATTTTTTTCTGAGCAGGCAAAAAATGCAGCTGAGAAAAAAAAGCTGGCAGTACAGAAATAAGATGTTAGAAAAAGTAAAATATTAGAAAGTGTAATGTATGTGAGGAAGTCATTTTTCTTAAGTGTTTTCTTGTTGAGACTTCATTTTAATTTGATGTATTTTTTTCTATAATGTAATATTTTTATTATATTGTACTTATTTTATTATTTTTATTACTGTATATTTAATTGTTAATTTTTATTATAGTCTACAGAAACTGTGATTGGAAACTTTTTCACTCAAATCAATAGACTTGCTGTCTCAAAGGACTTCGCTCTTTATAAATGATGTGAAATGACAATGAAAACTTGCTGTAATTTATTAGGTAGTTTCACAGTGTTGCAGTGCACATAAATTAACACTAGGGGGTGTTGTGCCTCTTTAATGTGTGCAGTAGTGATAATATTCAATTCTAGCTTTAGTGGCTGCTGTTAAACAGAAGGAAATTCACACTAATGTTCAGGCAAACCTCTAACTGCACCGATGATCTTCCTCTTCGTTTAGTTTGGCACCTAAGTGATATGACAATTCATCTCTGTTGCAATCTGTAATATAATGTTGCTTTACTCACTAATGTTTGGGTTTATCAGTCTTGCTCCAAGTTCACAGTCATGTAAAGAGATATACAGTCACAGTCGAGACATACTCCACCCTAAGGCCATGAACATGATCAACATTCATCAATACCAGTCAAGTTATGCCTGTGGACAAGATTTTACTACAGTCTGGAGTGTCTCTTGAGGTAAAGATCTAAAAATACTACCTTTAATATCACTGCATTAAGATCTGGAACACATGCCAAAACATTATGAGAGACCCTGGAGCACAAAACCAGTCTTAAGTCGCGTGGGTATATTTTTAGCAATAGCCAAAAAAAAAAACATTGTATGGGTCAAAATTATCAATTTTTCTTTTATGCCAAAAATCATTAGGATATTAAGTAAAGATCATGTTCCATGAAGATATTTTGTAAATTTCCTACCGTAAATATATCAAAACATAATTTTTGATTAGTAATATGCATTGCTAAGAACTTCATTTGAACAACTTTAAAGGTGATTTTCTCAGTATTTAGATTTTTTTGCACTTTTTGATTTTTTCTTGATTCCAGATTTTCAAATAGCTGTATCTCGGCCAAATATTGTCTGATCCTAACAACCCATACATCAATGGAACGTTTATTTATTCAGCTTTCAGATTATGTATAAATCTCCATTTAAAAAAATTGACCCTTATAACTGGTTTTGCGGTCCATGGTCACATATAATAACTGGAGGCTTTAATGCAGGGAGTGTGCAGCATGCTATTTCTTTCATTTCAATTTATTGAAAACTGGATATTCAGCAACGCATTTGTCAGGTTCTATAAAAGTAAAACAATAAGTCATAGCATTCATCAGGGTTAATCTGACAATTTGTTTACATAAAGTTGCTTTAGTAAAATAAAAATTATATTCTTAAACATTTTTTACATATAATACTTAACCAGTCATTAATGTATATCAGAAATATCATGTATATTTACATTTGAATTTTTTTTAAGAATTACATGTTTGTTATTGAATAATATTATATTGTGTAATAACAATGTGTTACTGGTCACATCTTTAGCACTTTCTTCTTCTTTGCAGACTGACCTAAAGTTACTCATGGCCATTACTCTATTCTTTGTCTGTCTACAAAATATGAAATATCAAGCAATGATAATATGATTTTGTCTAACAATATGAGTGGGTGTGTCAGTCTGTTCCATCAGGTCATCATGCTTCCTGTCTCAATCATCTTTTGAGAGACAGAAGCCCTTTGAACTGTTCCTACTGGATCAGTCTATGTTCTCTGGCTTTCTGTGCTTCTGTCTCCGGCTGCAGGCCGGGCTAAGGAGGTCTTTCTGTGGGCTCGCAGGGCAGCAGATCCCACAGAGGAAACAGTGCCTCATTGTTCCTGTAAAGCTCTTTCATATGTGCTTAGCAGCTTACTGAGCAACAGTGTGTGTGTGTTCACCATCAGGCCATCAAGAACAGAAAGATATGTGTGTACATGTGCATGTGTGGGAGAAAGCAGGAAATAAATATGTTGTTTCACTCTTAAAAATAAAGGTTCTTCAATGTATTTTTGCAGCATCCTTAGAACCCTCTTAATTTCTCGCTAAATAGGGGTTAGTAACTATTTTAGTGCAACAAAGAAAACCTTCAAGATTAAGAAAAAAAACATAGCAAACCAAGTTGTAATATTTTGAGGAAAAAAAGCAAAAATTATGAAAAGAATGTAAGAAAAAAAGTTATAGCAAAATGAGACTGAAGTTATAAAAGTAACAAAAATCTAAGATTCCAAGGATACATTTTTAGCAATACAAGATGCAAGTCATAATACTTTGAAGGAAAGGTCAAAAACTATGTTAACAAAGTTGTAACAATAAAGTTATATTTTAGTAATATAATAGTAATAAGCAATATTTTGTGAATAATGTAAGTAATATTTAGCAAATTGTATATAATACAAATCTCATATTGCTACAATATTGTGATTTTGACGATTTGATTTTGACTTCTTACTCAAAATATTATGACAATATTACTACAACTTTATTCTTTATTTTAATTTTCTTTTTTTCTAAAATGCTTCACGTAATTATTTGGTTCTTTTCAATTTGCATCGGCCTATCCAAATTTTAAACAGTTGTATATATCCTTCTTAAAAAGTGTGAAGTGAAAATTAGTGCTAATGTGCCAACAGGTCATGTAATTTATAGTAAATCAAATGTGACACTGATGTTTCATTTACATCCATGAATCACAAAAAGTCTGTGATTCATGCGTCATATCCGCAGATCAACGATTTGATTCCCACCCTTTAAAAATTATATTTTTAAACACCAAGTCATCCAAACAATTTCCACCCTCCAGATCATCTTTGATGATAATAGCTCCAATTTCTTCAATCTCTGCTTCACACGCAAGGAGAGAGAAATAATAAAGACTTGATATTGAACAAGTCATATCATCATTGCTTGATATTAAATATTGATAAATGATTTGGTTACAAATGTAAACTGAGTAGAAGTTGCGCGTTTTAGCTAATGTAGATCTTGACTTCACTCATTCAACAATGGAAACCACCACCTGATCTGATATCATCTGAAAACAAACAGTTTTCACAAACAATCCTAAAACTGAGAAAGTGATATCGGCGCATGAGGTCTTGGAAGTTAATTATCCCATATTTTTGATGGCTGGCTTCCTGTTAACTTTGAAGGAAACATTCCTTAGCTAACAGGTCGTCAAAAAAATTGGCCAAAGCTGTAAAACCTGCACAACTGAACTGAAAGCTCAAGGCACGCAAAACTAGCCAGTTGAATGATGAAATAGTATTTTCATCATTTCATATATGGCTGAATAATGGACATCAGGAAAGTATTATTTAGGCCTATATCAAACTAAATGTAGTGTCTACCCTGATTATACTATGTCTGTAGATGATGAGATCTCTATTGATAATTATAGCATCATAATTTCAATATATTCTATTAAATGAGTAACCTGGATGATAAACCAAACCCATCTGTGGTGTTCTGACTGAAGAATTAAACTTGTGCACAGATCTGGGAACCTTTCATGTAAAGAGATATACAGTCACAGTCAAGACATACTCCACCCTAAGGCCATGAACATGATCAACATTCATCAATACCAGTCAAGTTATGCCTGTGGACAAGATTTTACTACAGTCTGGAGTGTCTCTTGAGGTAAAGATCTAAAAATACTACCTTTAATATCACTGCATTAAGATCTGGAACACATGCCAAAACATTATGTGAGACCCTGAAGCACAAAACCAGTCTTAAGTCGCGTGGGTATATTTTTAGCAATAGCCAAAAAAAAAAACATTGTATGGGTCAAAATTATCAATTTTTCTTTTATGCCAAAAATCATTAGGATATTAAGTAAAGATCATGTTCCATGAAGATATTTTGTAAATTTCCTACCGTAAATATATCAAAACATAATTTTTGATTAGTAATATGCATTGCTAAGAACTTCATTTGAACAACTTTAAAGGTGATTTTCTCAGTATTTAGATTTTTTTGCACTTTTTGATTTTTTCTTGATTCCAGATTTTCAAATAGCTGTATCTCGGCCAAATATTGTCTGATCCTAACAACCCATACATCAATGGAACGTTTATTTATTCAGCTTTCAGATTATGTATAAATCTCCATTTAAAAAAATTGACCCTTATAACTGGTTTTGCGGTCCATGGTCACATATAATAACTGGAGGCTTTAATGCAGGGAGTGTGCAGCATGCTATTTCTTTCATTTCAATTTATTGAAAACTGGATATTCAGCAACGCATTTGTCAGGTTCTATAAAAGTAAAACAATAAGTCATAGCATTCATCAGGGTTAATCTGACAATTTGTTTACATAAAGTTGCTTTAGTAAAATAAAAATTATATTCTTAAACATTTTTTACATATAATACTTAACCAGTCATTAATGTATATCAGAAATATCATGTATATTTACATTTGAATTTTTTTTAAGAATTACATGTTTGTTATTGAATAATATTATATTGTGTAATAACAATGTGTTACTGGTCACATCTTTAGCACTTTCTTCTTCTTTGCAGACTGACCTAAAGTTACTCATGGCCATTACTCTATTCTTTGTCTGTCTACAAAATATGAAATATCAAGCAATGATAATATGATTTTGTCTAACAATATGAGTGGGTGTGTCAGTCTGTTCCATCAGGTCATCATGCTTCCTGTCTCAATCATCTTTTGAGAGACAGAAGCCCTTTGAACTGTTCCTACTGGATCAGTCTATGTTCTCTGGCTTTCTGTGCTTCTGTCTCCGGCTGCAGGCCGGGCTAAGGAGGTCTTTCTGTGGGCTCGCAGGGCAGCAGATCCCACAGAGGAAACAGTGCCTCATTGTTCCTGTAAAGCTCTTTCATATGTGCTTAGCAGCTTACTGAGCAACAGTGTGTGTGTGTTCACCATCAGGCCATCAAGAACAGAAAGATATGTGTGTACATGTGCATGTGTGGGAGAAAGCAGGAAATAAATATGTTGTTTCACTCTTAAAAATAAAGGTTCTTCAATGTATTTTTGCAGCATCCTTAGAACCCTCTTAATTTCTCGCTAAATAGGGGTTAGTAACTATTTTAGTGCAACAAAGAAAACCTTCAAGATTAAGAAAAAAAACATAGCAAACCAAGTTGTAATATTTTGAGGAAAAAAAGCAAAAATTATGAAAAGAATGTAAGAAAAAAAGTTATAGCAAAATGAGACTGAAGTTATAAAAGTAACAAAAATCTAAGATTCCAAGGATACATTTTTAGCAATACAAGATGCAAGTCATAATACTTTGAAGGAAAGGTCAAAAACTATGTTAACAAAGTTGTAACAATAAAGTTATATTTTAGTAATATAATAGTAATAAGCAATATTTTGTGAATAATGTAAGTAATATTTAGCAAATTGTATATAATACAAATCTCATATTGCTACAATATTGTGATTTTGACGATTTGATTTTGACTTCTTACTCAAAATATTATGACAATATTACTACAACTTTATTCTTTATTTTAATTTTCTTTTTTTCTAAAATGCTTCACGTAATTATTTGGTTCTTTTCAATTTGCATCGGCCTATCCAAATTTTAAACAGTTGTATATATCCTTCTTAAAAAGTGTGAAGTGAAAATTAGTGCTAATGTGCCAACAGGTCATGTAATTTATAGTAAATCAAATGTGACACTGATGTTTCATTTACATCCATGAATCACAAAAAGTCTGTGATTCTTGCGTCATATCCGCAGATCAACGATTTGATTCCCACCCTTTAAAAATTATATTTTTAAACACCAAGTCATCCAAACAATTTCCACCCTCCAGATCATCTTTGATGATAATAGCTCCAATTTCTTCAATCTCTGCTTCACACGCAAGGAGAGAGAAATAATAAAGACTTGATATTGAACAAGTCATATCATCATTGCTTGATATTAAATATTGATAAATGATTTGGTTACAAATGTAAACTGAGTAGAAGTTGCGCGTTTTAGCTAATGTAGATCTTGACTTCACTCATTCAACAATGGAAACCACCACCTGATCTGATATCATCTGAAAACAAACAGTTTTCACAAACAATCCTAAAACTGAGAAAGTGATATCGGCGCATGAGGTCTTGGAAGTTAATTATCCCATATTTTTGATGGCTGGCTTCCTGTTAACTTTGAAGGAAACATTCCTTAGCTAACAGGTCGTCAAAAAAATTGGCCAAAGCTGTAAAACCTGCACAACTGAACTGAAAGCTCAAGGCACGCAAAACTAGCCAGTTGAATGATGAAATAGTATTTTCATCATTTCATATATGGCTGAATAATGGACATCAGGAAAGTATTATTTAGGCCTATATCAAACTAAATGTAGTGTCTACCCTGATTATACTATGTCTGTAGATGATGAGATCTCTATTGATAATTATAGCATCATAATTTCAATATATTCTATTAAATGAGTAACCTGGATGATAAACCAAACCCATCTGTGGTGTTCTGACTGAAGAATTAAACTTGTGCACAGATCTGGGAACCTTCTATTATTGAGAGAGATCAGAGATCCCAGGTTCTGTTCGGACGCTAGACATGTACAGACCCAGGCGTTTGATAAACATGATGCTGGAAACTCAACACCACCTGAAGAGGGCAAGTTGAGGTCCACATTCACTCATTCTGAGGGAGAGAAAGGAGGAGGATTTACTGAAGCTATGACCACCTCAGACCTTGATGCAGACACCCAAACACACAGGTGTGATGAAGACCCTGTCGACAGCTAGATTTAGTTGTTTTAATGGTGTAAACAGAAAAACTTCACATGGCTGTACAGATTTACTTCAGCTGCTGATGCATGCTTACAGATGGCCACACATCAAACAGGCAGACAGTTCTAAGAGCATCCTAAAATATTATAAAGAGCCAGTGTATATGCAGTTCATCTGATTGAAACATTTCATGGCAATGTTATTCCCCTGAGGATATGTTGTGTCATCTCCGGTCAAGTTCTGTTATAGGCCTCTCTAATTGGAGAGTGAATCTCACGAATGTCTGAATCATATTTTGCTCCAAAAAATTTTTTTCTTTTTTTTTACTGTCACTTTATTTCTTCAACCAAATTCCACCCCCCATTATTATCCAGGTGAGTTTGATTTTCACAGTGATGTTGCCATACAATTTATATAAACACATTAATTTATTAAAATAACAATTTTTCACTTTTTTAGTAATTCAAATATTAATTAGCAATGGAAAAAATAGTACAAATAAAAGTAAATCATACCTATCTGTTATTTATTTATTATAATATAATCAGTTGAAACAATATGTACTTTTTTCTGCATTACATTAATTAAAATTTAGTGGTAAAATGTGTTTAATTTTCATTTAAAAAATCCTAGTGCAAAAATAGGCTTGTGCAAAATACAATTTACATACATTCTTGGACAGGCTGAGGGATTCATAGTATTTGATTATGATGACTATGTTCAACTGTGCTGGAGCACTGCTAAAGTATAGTTGTTTTGGACTGTGTTTGTGCTGTTTGCTTTGATTTGTTGTCTGTGTTAGGTAATGCTATGAGGTGTTTGATCTTCACAAAGAGTTGCTAGACCCCAAGATGATGCAAACCACTGAGCTACTGAGTATAGGGAGGACAGAGAGAGTGAGACGGATAGTTTCTCAGCAGGCTGACAGAGGTAGCTGTGTGGTGACAGCACACTCAAGGCTGAAGGTAATCACAGTGTAAAATATGCTAACCGAATGAGACACTTCAGATGTGTCACACCATATCTTTCATCAGAGTCGTGGGTGCTGTAATACAGCCGTATTGTGTGACGAAGAGCTTTCATAACTGCTAGATGATGCCTCAGGTCAAAATAAAGCCAGGGAACGATTCTGCCTTTGCTGGCAAAGTGAAATTTGTCATTTGTTCCTCACTTGATACTGTAATTTCAACTGCATATGTTGAAACATCACCAGCTAATTTTCTCCTTGTAATTGTGATGTTTTAATTGAGGATGTGTCTACAGGGGCCCCTTGCACAGTTGGAAATGCAGAGATTGTCAGATCTTTATCGGAAATTTTGGCTGTAGAGTTTCCTGTGTTTTATGAACAGCTCTGTCTTAAAGTTGCACACGCCTATAGGGTCTGATGTATAAAGAAATTGCCTGTCATTCCCTTCAATCAAGAATCAAATGCGGTCAACTACCTATACAGGTCATTGAGAGTGCACTTATATTTGCTAAACTTCATGGCGTGAGTTAAATAATGCAACAAAAGTACTGTTTTTGCTTTCCGCTTAATTCTAATCACTCTCAACTAGCACATAAAATACATCAGGAAGTGTAAATGTTTATAAAACAAAGATTATCACTTCCACTGACACATTTATCTCTGATGCAAATCCAAGTATGCAATGTAATATGTATATTTACTTAACTCTGTATATTTACTTAACTTCATATCCTTACATGACGTTCCTGTCCTATTTTAAAGACTCTACACATACAAAACTCCTTAAGCTGAATAGTATTGGATATCTCAAAGGGTTCAGGGTTGCCCTAAGATCATCTCTGTCTTGAACAAAGCCTTACCCGCCATACCATCATTACCTCATACATTGCCAGTGGCTTTTTACCATAACAGAGCAATCATCTCAAACTCCACACACACATATTAAGGTAAAATGTGAAGCCTTACCTTGACATACTCCATGGTAGGGTCCATGCCTGCACCGTCCCTGCAGGAAAAAGAAAGAACTCTCTTGAGCGAACACATCAACTCTCCTTTAGCTCAGCTGCCTACCAGTTTAACTGTAAGTGTGTGTGTGTGTGTGTGTATGGGTCCTTCTCTGGGCAGGCTGTACGTTGTAAAGTGTCTACCAGTCCAGCCCCGCTCGTCTGAGGTCATTACACCACAGTATAGACCACAACATATGGACACAAACATCCACCATCCCCCCCAACCACACACAATTACTTCCACACCAACCCACATTTGCAAACTTCTGCTGAGATTAATGCAGATATCAGTTTAGTTAATGAGCAAAAATAATAAAAAACCTAAGTAGTCTTTAAGAGAGAGAAAAAAATGAAGGGTTAAACGGTCAGGGATGAGCATGTCAAGTCTTTTAGTGGCTCTCTGTCTCACACAAACACACTCTTGTGACTCTCTCCGGATTTATGCTTGCGTGAAGATTTAAACCCTGAATTCTAAAGGATTATAGCCAGGAAAAGGGAAATTAATTCCTTGAGTCTAAATTTCCCACAGGGCTGAAAACAATGTAAATAAACTTTCAGTGCAACCTTTGGGTAAGAGACAAACTTAGAGCAAATGAAACGCAGAATCTATACAAAATATTAGAAGGAGATGGGACATAGCGATTGTTCACATGGCCTCTCTTCCTGACAGCGGCTTTAAGGTTATGGTCTAGATGTGACTTACCCTAACTGCAGAGATGGCCCTTGGTCAGCACTGCATTTTTTGTTTTATTTAGATTCTCTATGTGGAACGCAGGAACCATGGTGGTGAAGAGAGTCGTGGAGAAGAATGAGTGGTCGAGGTGCATGGCTTAGCTTTTTCTCCATTTAGATTTTTCCTCCCTCTCTCTTTCTGCCTTTACCCAGAGTCCCTTTCATCTCAGCTTACACAAAAACCTGACTTTTCTTTATGACTCTTTCTTTCTTCCTTTTTATACCAGCAGGGTGTGGAGGTGGCACCTGGGGTGAGAGCTCAGATATATAAAAAGCATCAGATATCTGGACATATGAGAATGTATGATAAGATTTTTTTGGATTGTTTGTTTGCTTCGCATTTGATGAACTTAAAAGCATAACTGATTTCCTGTTTAATGTTCCCATTGGACATTCAGTGGAAAGCTACTCTAGAGGCGAGAGGCCACGCTTTAAAGCTTCTGAACACTGACATTAGTACGCTATAAGAGAACACTGTCAGCACTCCCACTGGTCGACCCAAGAGTGACTTGAGTTTGGGACATACCGTCTTATCCGCAAATAGAGGGCATGGAGTGAGGACACGGCCTCAAGAAAAACATTAGTTTCCATCTCTGGCTCTTTCTGAGCCAAGCCACAGCTGTATTGTGTCTCAAAGTGGTGATTTGTACCTCACAGTCATGCCAGTCAGAATTAAAAAGCTGAGGGAGGACATGTCAAGTTGGAGAGATGGACAAGCTATTATTGGGTTTCCAGAAACAGATTCATAATGCTTAAGCCACTGGAGAGAAATGGGACACTTAACACGGAACACTCCCAAAAATCAACCACATGCTGTAGAAAAGAATTCACCTACACATTGAAAGACATAAATCAAAGGCAGTTCACAGCCAAGACGACAGGGCTCTGTGAATCGATACCAGTCAGGTTCACTATGGAGCTTAGGGAGTTTCAATAGGAATTCAGTCTATTGATTTGATTGTTTTGATTAGTGTAAACTATGGTGTGAGTGTTCTAATATGTCTGTGGTTAAGCTGTGTTGCCTCTTAAACGAGTAAACTTTTCACATTGATGCCATGTGACTATACAGCTGCTCTACAAATAAGGGCATCTTCAAACTTTTGTGCCACCTGGAGATGACCTATGACTATACTGTACAAACCTACCTTCCTGTGTGTGTGTGTGTGGGGGGGGGGGTTACTTACCATTTGGGGAAAAATTATTCAAAAACAAGGTAAAAATTAAAGGAAAATTAAGGTTTTAAAAAATTAAGGTACATTTTTTTAATGCTTTTTATGTTTATTTATTAGTTTATTTGATTACTTATTTATTTACTTCAAAATACAAAATTTTCCTCCTTTATGTAGATTTAGGGTGTGGGTTCAATTTGGTCTATGTAGTATAGTTTTATATAATATAAATGGGTGTGTGAGACTAAAGAGAGTGCAAAGGACTGTTTCATGTTACATCAGCAGAACTGTGTGGCAAAAGGAAATCCTTTGGACCACCTGGTAGTCTGAATGGAATGTTTGGGTTCCGTAGAGCTTAGCAACCCTAACAAAGTTACATAACAATAATACTGGACAGCCCAACAAAGACCTGGGTCTACCAGCACATGCAGGGCATTAATATCATTACTGTTATGCATTTCATGTCAACTACATTCATGACCCCATTTTAATTAAATAACTACATGGAATATTTATCCTTTTAATTAATAGTAAAAAGAAAAAAGAAAAGCTCTCACGTGAGTACATTTATCTACTTTCAGGTAATAGTATAACCAATGATCCAGTTGACATCTTGAAAGTGCTGTTGAATATTATGAAAGATAGGTGGCACTGTCTGCTGACAAAATATTGTGTGTTTTTTTCTAAAATGTTTTATATTTTGGCTTGTATAGTATTTAGCAATAAAATGCAAACATTATTATTAATTATTATTATTTCAAGTAAATAAATGACTCACACGAGAGGTCTTGTTATCTTGTATATTGCACAGTGAAGATGTGATGGCAAAGTGATTGCTGATTCATTGTGATGATAGCAGTACAAAACCAGGAAATCACTGATATCTTCCCATCAGAAATGGAAAACTTTTTTAGCATTTGATTGTTTGGTTTAATGTTTACCGTGTGTCATTTCTGTCATTTGGCAGACTGAACCAAGACGCACGCTCCAAGACAAGGCCATGCCCATGTAGTTATCCTCAGTGTTGAGTGGATTCTGCCAACAACTAGAACCACTTTAATCAGCTTTAACAAGTAAATCAAATAGCACTGTTGCTCCTCCATCACTTTCATCTGTCTCATTCTCTCCCTTTGTCTCTCTTTCTTTGTATCTCTCTCTCAATCGCTCTTCCAATCTGTCTCTTTGAAAATTCTTTCATCTCTCGGTCAAAACGTAAATCTACAAGTCCTCACTTTAACCGTTTTGTGTGTCTGTGTTAGAACAGCTGCCTCACACATGCAGGTAGAAAGATGCAAAGAGCTTAAATCCTTGATTTACCATGTGTCATTTCTGTCATTTGGCAGACTGAACCAAGACGCACGCTCCAAGACAAGGCCATGCCCATGTAGTTATCCTCAGTGTTGAGTGGATTCTGCCAACAACTAGAACCACTTTAATCAGCTTTAACAAGTAAATCAAATCACTTTCATCTGTCTCATTCTCTCCCTTTGTCTCTCTTTCTTTGTATCTTTCTCAATCGCTCTTCCAATCTGTCTCTTTGAAAATTCTTTCATCTCTCGGTCAAAACGTAAATCTACAAGTCCTCACTTTAACCGTTTTGTGTGTCTGTGTTAGAACAGCTGCCTCACACATGCAGGTAGAAAGATGCAAAGAGCTTAAATCCTTGATGTTCCGTTGTTTTATAAAGGGTAAATGTTTCAGTCCAAGAAACAAAACCTACATGCATCTTAACTCATCTGACTACTCGCCTGCAGGCAGACACACTCAAACTGGTGAAGCATTCTGCAGCCAGACGTTCAGGGGGTTGACATTTAATCACAATGCCATCCAAGTCTCCAACTCTGATAAAACCAATAATGGAAAAAGTCATCCAGGAGTAAACTAGTTATTGGTTGTGGGTTGATTTCATGTAGGTGTCCATGTAGGTTCTTCTCTCTCTCTCTTAAACCTACACAGTGTTTCTGTTCTACCTATTTATTTTTCCATGTGTCACGCAGAGTCGCAATAAGGTGTTGTTATGGTGACTGGGCCGCTAGAAGAGGTCGTTGCTAACCTTGCTGCCAGTCTTTTGTATGCTGTGGTCATTTTTCACCTCCCGTCTCTCAGTGAGCTTTGTGGCTGTGAAATAGTAGTCTAATATTAGGTAACCTTCAAATGTCAAGTGACAGATGCGGCCCACTGGGCTTACGGAAACCCAAACACACACCTACGCCTCCACAGATGCACAAACACACATAGTTACACTTAAAACTGTTTGTATTAAAGTCTCTATTTAGTCTATCCTTTGCGTTTCCTGAGGTGCTTCTAGTAAAAGTACTTACTGAGGAAGTTAACAGCAACTCAAGTTATCAGTGTTTTGTCTTATGGTCTGTACGCTGTTTCAGGTATGGTAACTTGATTTGGAAAGTTTCTCTTTGTCTCTGGCATTTTCCACAGAATTCCTTTGTTTTTATTTTTGATTTTGTTTACCTTTTTTGTGAAACTTATTAGATATGTTATGTTATATCAATTATCATCTAACAGAAATAACGTATTGTAAAAAGTAGCTTGTTTTAAACAATCAAATGTTTGTATTCACCTCTTAAAATGCCATTTTGATTTCAACTGTTTGCAAAAATTAAGGTCATTTAATTTAGCAGTAATAAGTGTTTCAATTATTTATGATTTATAATTAACAAATTAAATTACTAAGTCATGGTTTAATAATATATTATTAAATATGAATTATTAAATGAAGAGTTCATTTGCAAAAACAGATAACTCTGTTTTTATACATTTTCAGAAATCATGTTTTTTTTATTGTGCATTCCAAGTAATATCAATCAAACTGCAGTTGGGTTGTTTTGATTAAGTAATAACTCAGCAAAATACAGGTAACTTACAAAATTAAAGTTAACTGAAAGTATGTTTTTTTATATATATATATACCTTAAAAGTTTAACTCCAACAGTCGTTTTTTTTGGCAAAAGCAGATAACTCCACATTTCAGGTTTCAGAGTTAAACAAAAACTCTTTGTAATCTCCTCAGCTGACAATGTAGACACCTGAACTTTGTTGTTGTGTTTACAGGAAATACAGAGAACTTTTCCCTCACCACTGTAACATGCTACTTTAGCAAGGTTCTGTGCAAAATGTTCACTTTTATTTTCCTTTGACGCCCCGAAGAAGATATCACGGGTTCGTCGAAATTAACCATCCTCGATCACTTTTAGTCAGCTTTGACAAAACTCCTCTCAGCTAGCGCATCTTTTAGAAGTGACTAGCAGCCTTTGTCACCTGACCTCGCTTTTTGATCAGATAAAAAATAACTTATTGGGTTTTGTTTACAAACAACAAGGGCGCATGTCGGTGTCTGCGGAAAAACATGAACTCACGATGCCTTACAGTGGACAAAACCGGCTTTTGTGACAAAACGTGTTTAGGGTTCAGAACGTTCTATATGTGGGGAATAATGCACGGCAGTCAGTTCTTTTTTTTTTTTAAACATGGCATTTATCGGTTTTTGCAAATGAACACTTCAAATTTGTTTTTTTCTGTAATTTATGGGAATTATACGTTTATGAATAAAAAACAAACGATTTCATTTAATATTTAGTTTGACCTCCTCAGGTGGTGATGAACATTTTTATTAAGAAAAACTTTAAGAATTTCAGGCCTTATTTTGTGCCCTGTTCCTGCAAGATGCCCTCTATAATCAGAGACACTGTCCACAGAGCCAGACACAGATCATTTTACTATATCTGCCAGGTATTTTATTGAGGGTGAGATATAATACCTGTTAAGTCAGTCTGCATAAATAAGAGACAAACACAAACTTCTTTGTTGCTGATTGTGATAAGATCAGACAGCCAGTAAGGGCGATACAGTTATACAGGCCTAGCGCTATGGCAAAGACGTAAGTAGACAGTGGAAAAGAGAGACAAGATGCAAGAAAAAGAGATGGAGACAGTCCTGGACGTAAGACTGAGCCAGTAGCAGCTTGTATTTTATGATTATTATCTTAGCTGTCCTATTTCCTGATGTAAGACAGTAAAGTTAACGGGACTGAAGGGCAGTACAAGGCAAAGATTTGGTGTCAACTGCTCTGACGGCCAACTTATTATCAGTTATGTTAAACCACTAGCCAGAACAAAGGGGTGATATATTCAAATGTGCACTACACACTGCACAAATAAATGCTAGCAAAGGCTAACAGCAGTTTTAGGGTGCTCAGTGACGCTGTATTCACTGTTAGCTGTTGGTTGAGTTCACCTTTGCATCCAAATCACTTAACTAACCTGTACTATGTAATAATTTATGCTGCATATTTTATAACCTAAAATTATGCCCTTTTTATACCATAAACTAGCAACCTATGTGGGGTCACAAACCCTAAGTTTAGATACTGTTCAGTTTGATTGTTACACAGTTCTACAGATTACATTTTATAATCCATTATATAATATGATGTTTAATTCATAAAATATTGTACTAAAGGGAAACGTATTACCAATGAACACTGTCCTAACCAGGCAAAACACAAGTGTTTTTATCAATTGTCGCATTGTCATGATTAGGACATGGTGTAATAGTACATTTAACATGTTTTGTAAAATGTAATCTGTATTTACTAAACAGTCCTATTCTATAATCTTACAATCTGCAAGTGAGATACATTTATATGTATATAAGTGAGCTATATATTCAGCCAATTTTGAGAAAAGCGACCAATTTGGCTTGTTCATTCTCACACTGTCATTAGTGGGGTTTTAGATATATTTAGTTAAAGAACATACAGTAGGCTGTGAAGAGCTGGCAGGTTAAGTTGCTATTGTGGTAACCTTCACCTAAATCTTGACCTTAATCTTGACTATGTATTTGAAAGCAACATTGCTCTAAGCTGGGAAAGCACGGTATATGATTTCATGAATTGGGACTGTGTTTTAAACCATATTACATGTTACAGTCTATTTACCTATAGGGGCGTTCACACTGAGACTTACAAGTCCATAGAATAACAACACCTCAACAGTTGGGTAGCTTTTAATTCTTTGCAAAGATTTGTGGTGTTTTTGCGGGTGCTGTAGGGCTTTGTTGCGTTTGAATCACTGAGAGAGGATAGGTGTGTAGGTGTACTGTATTTCTTACTTGGATGATACACTGCTCTTCCTGTCAAAGTGGAAAGCCTGGTGTTCTTCAATAATGTTGTGTATTAGTGGTGATGGTGGCAGGCGATATCGGCCCGGGTATGGTGCTACTGATAACCCCATGTTTCCATTCATCTCCCACTGCTTCACAGGGGAACTAGTGCCATTCTTCTTTTTGCGAGGCAGGGTACCATGGATGGAGACTCCCTGGTAGCCGCTGACCGGCATCTCGGCCATGGCAGGCCGTGAGCTCAGCAGATCCATAGAAGATGCGAGCGTGCACTGCCGCCCAATGTGCATGTTCCTAGGCAGACTAGAAAACCTCCCTTCTGCCATCATCCTCAGCTCTGTAAAAGAAAAAAAAAGACAAGATTACATGAATAGTCTACAAACAATACACATTATTTGATATACAGTAAAAACAGTAATATTATGAAATATTATTATTACCATTTAAAATAAATGTTTCCATTTTAATATTTTTTTAAATGTAATTTATTCCCGTGATGACAAAACTGAATTTTCAGCAGCCATTACTTCAGTGTCACATGATCCTTCAGAAATCATTATAATATGCTGAATTAGTGTTCAAGAAACATTTATTATTTATCAATGTTGAAAACCACGTTTTTCAAGATTCTTTGATTAATAAAATAATGTAATAGTCTTAACTGACACTTTTGATCAGTTTAGTGTCCTTGCTAAAACAAATATATCAATTAAAAAAACAAACTTTTGAATAAATGTACTGTATATATATATATATATATATATATATATATATACTGTACTTTTATTACTGGCTGTAGTCTGTGTTATAACTATTATTAACAACACAGATATGATGAAATGTGGGTGTTACTTTTTTCTGACATTTGTTTTAGGTGGTATCAACAGTTAGTGTTTATACGAAACCTCCTGCCATGTGTGCCCTGTGGCACAGGTAAGTTGGAAGGCATCACTGTTTGATAGACCTGTCTCCTGGCAGCAACAGGGAGAAACAAAAAACAGAGACATCTCTCTCAAAGAGAGGGAACTCCGTTCAGTCTGACCACAAGAGGTGCAGATAAGGATCTTCCCTTGTTGTCTCCAAGCACATGTTTACTTCAGCATTCCAACGACACACAGAAACCACTAATTGGTGCAGTGAAAGTGGATTCAGATTTTATGGAATTTTATGGAGCTAGATTTGTAGGCTTCACTCTTTCTGTTGTGTTTTCAAAGGAATAGTTAAAACCGAAAATTAAATTTCTGTCATCATTTACTCATTCATGTCACTCAAATCCAGCATGCTAATATTCAACCATTTTTTCCCCCAAATAACAAAATGCTAACCATTAGCTGAATAGCTCCAAAAAGGACAACAACGTATCATAAAAATAATAAATATAATTTTTGTTCTATATTAAAATTCTTCTAAAAACATACAGTAGCTTTGTGTTTCCTTGTGCAAGGGAAATACATTAAATATGCTTGTACATGTATAAGACAAGGGGAAGAGTATAAGGCTAATCTTTCTCTTTATATCTTTCATATTTATGGGTAAAATATAATCTCTAAACTGAAAGTAAAACAGCACCCCTGGTGTCGATAAGACTGTGACTTCTGTATGTTTATTGAGGGGCTTCAAATCAAGAGAAAACAGTGGGTGTGTGAGTTCACTGACCCAGACGCTGGATGAGTGTGTGTGCATGTTGACCCCATTAAAGAGCGCTATTAGGGTTATATAGGAGCACGCATATGCATACAGCAGAGCTGGTGTTGCCGTCACCCTCTTTTGTCTCTTTTGTGATGGATGAAACTCAATCTTGGAACCTGACAGCGCTTCTGTTTAAGGTCTGGCATGATCTCATTCCCTTCATGAAGAGGGGGGAGCTGATTTCATACTCAGACCCATTCCACACCACCATTTGCCCCCAAATGTTCTTTCTCTGCTACATGTATCTGTGCATTTAGTTCTGGGCCAGCAGTTCATATTGTTTGTGTTTTCCCATAATTTGCAGTGCAGCAGTGCATCCAGGCTCCAAAATGAACACTCGCCGAGCTTCAAATGTGACAGAAATTTGGCTTTGGTGAGTAAATAAAACATCTTGATTTATTTAAATAAAATAAGATGCCCAATATAATGATAGACTCTCCCTCGCTGTTTATTTATCTGATTTAAGCAATTTAAGTGAATCAAATTGTTAGGAATAGATAAAGTGAGGTAATGCTATAATAAAGAGAAGGATCTTGCTTTTAGCATTAAATAAGACTTGAACTTAATATGGCACCATTCCTGACATTAAACAAATGTCAATATTATAAAATCACCCACTGTAATATTTTCATTGTAATATTATCACTTTTGTGAGAGGTTTCACAGATTGTATAGGATTCTGTGAGTTAGAACTGCTCCCATCATAATCAACAAGGCGTAAACACAGGCTGAATTAGATTTATTCTGCAGTGTAGACAGCTTAGTGATATAGTTATATAGTAATCATAGGAAATAGTTCTATCTGGTCTCATGGCATAAATGTACCTGGGGGCACTTTTTAGCGAGACGCGAAATACGTACCAATAAGTACATATCACTGCAATTTCCAAAATAAATGAACACTAGAGGCAATAAAACTCCAACACAGCAAACACAGCAATACGTACCTATATCAACGTAATAAAAACGTACCAGAATTCATGTGTTGAACCCATGTTTTAGTGCCACTCAGTGGACATTTCTCTTTGAAACTGTGGCGAAACGTGCAGTAAAGTACGTAAAAACGGTGTTGCACAAAAAGTACATAGTGGTACATATTTTTATGAGACCAGGTTGATATAGTTATAATAGGAACATTCTAATATTGTCATGTTGCTTATTTATAATTTATTTAAAATTTAAATTATTGTTTTGTTATCTGCTACCAGGGCTAATGTTAAGTTAGGGAGTATCTTGATTTGCTGATGTATAAAACGACAATAAATTATGTTTAGAAACAGAGTTCTTATTTTGATTAGTTATTTTGAATATGCACCCTACACAAAAACTATGGCATAGATGCCACAAATTAAATAAATATTTTAATTTAAATGTAAAATTTGAAATGAATAATTGTCATAAAAACAAGAGAAAATAACTATGATTTGCATAATCATGCAGCACTACTGTGACACAATGACCTGTGTTTGCTACAAATGAGCAAAATATTTTGCAACAGGAACAAAAATATATTTTCCAGGAAGTAATGTGAAATACGGTTTTGTAGCCAGTAAAACTATTCAACAATGGACAGTGTGACAAAGAGTTAATTTTGGTCCCTTGCACAAGCATCTGTGGAGAGTGGAAAGACATGGAAACTCCCTGGTAATGCCATGCTGGGGTGTTTGAACCTGCAAACTAACCACAGTCACCTCCACCTCCACCCAGATCCACTCATCCATGACCACCAATGTCCTGAATCAGCTTATCATGTGACTGTGCTCTTTTAATGCTGTTTTTCAGTTTAATTTTAGATTTAACAAACCCTAAGATAACAGTTGGGCTGGTTGTATAGCTTAGAACCTTTTGTTTTTAAAAAATAAGAACATATATGCACTTAATCAGACTACGCCTGTCATACACCTGTAAATCACTTTTTTTATTTGCATTTATGTAACTCTTTACACAGTCTGGGTGTTCTGGTATATAATGACTAGATTCCACACAGCGGGTTTTTAATGGTTTGATCAGGGCACTTTGCAGTGCTATGAAATCCCGCTATGAATACCTCAGCTGTATATTTATGCACCTGGAGCACCTGTGCGCTGTCCTGGGGCCCTGAAACATGAGATTCCATTCACTGGTGCTGTTTTTCATGTGGTGTGTAATGGCTAGGAGACATTAAAATCAGTGTTACCGAGTTATCATACTGGCTAGTCAGGAATCCCCTGTTGGTTTCAGATAAATTTTTCTCACATGTCTCAGAGTGTGAGGGATAGCCATGCTCATCTGAGAAGGCAGATATGCACTTCCTCTGTCAGAGGAAGTGATGGTTCTGAGTCATAATACTTATATACACCAGTGATTTTAGAAGGGCAACTGTGACCTTTCTAAAAATAAATATAGAAACATAGAGTGGAAAAAGCTGGCATGCTCATATCAGATTTTTTAAAGGATCAGATTTTAAAGGGGGCAGACCCTCCAAGTCCCTGAAGGAGGCCATTTCTAGAGGTATGATTATAAATATTTTCTTCAATGTACATATTTCACAGGTGATTGTGATTTTAAAGGTATAGATCACCGAAAAATGTCAAATTCTTTCAGCATTTTCTCACCATCCATCTCACAAATGTTTTTTGTAAAGGAAATATAAGAAATAAAGTCATATGTGTTTGGAATGGCATCCCTCTAAATCTTTCCTCTCATAAAAAAATGAGGCCTCACTGAGGAACAAATCATCCTCATGTGCACTTAAACAGCCAATGAAATTTATTTCAGTGTAATTGGCCTTAGCTCTGGTTGTTTTTTCTTGAGAAGAGATGTCTCATCATTGACCCCTTCAGTCTTTAAATTAAATCAATGCTTTTTAATTATAACCATTGTTGGATGAGGATGGATGAACTTGAGTCAGGTACAATTACAATCAATGATGAGAAAATCTCCAGTCTTATTGATTTCATCAGTCTATTTCTTTACCTTTTACTTTTAAATAAGAACCATTAATTTTTTTTTTTTATTATTACTTTAATTCAACTACTTTAGCCTAAATCCTTTAACTTTTATTGAAACAGTCCCCATACTATAAACTAAGTATAATTTCTCTGTATGAAATAAATATATATATGTATGGTTGTAGTTTAAAAGATATAGCCGAACAAACACTGTCTTATTTTGTTTAATATAATAATAGCAGCAATGTGTAGCATGGACACTATAATGTAAAATGTCACTGTTATTTGTAACTCTTACATGAACTACTCTGTGTGAAAGGAATCTGAAACATAAGTGATTTCCCTGCTCTCAGCCCAGGTCAAAAGGCCACTGTAGGTTAACATGGTGTCTAAGAGCTCTGCATGGTGTAATTTTCAACATTTCAGCAGGCAGTGAGACAGTGAGACAGCTGTCAGCACTACACAAATGCAGAAACGAGTCCCCTGTGGCTCTGGATTACATATGCTAAACAATTAAACTGTTAAAGGGGTCATATGAGGCTTTTTTAAAGATCATTATTTTGTGTATTTGGTGTAACAGAATATGTTGACATGCTTTAATGTTCAAAAAACACATTATTTTTCAAATACTGTACATTATTGTAAGTCCTCTATGCCCCGCCTCTCTCAAACGCTTTGTTTTTTACAAAGTCCCTCCTTCCGACAAGCGCAGTCTGCTCTGATTGGCCAGCTGACCCAGTGCATTGTGATTGGCCGAACACCACAAGCACTCGTCGGAAATATAACAACCCTTACCATAATTGCGAGCTTCATCTTTCAAAATAAATTTAAAGACAGAGCCCGAAAGGGGAACAAAGTCTCGTGACAGACACAGTGATGAATATGTGTTTGCAGTACACAAGCCACGGTTAAGACAGCTGACTCCACTGTGATGTGTCTCGCTCTCTCTCTCTCTCTTTCTCTCACTCTCTCGCGCTCTCTCTCTCTCGCGCTCTTTCTGCACGCACACACACCAGTGTTGCCAGATTGGGCGGTTTTGAATTTGATAGTGCGGGTAAAAATTGGTTTGGGCGGGTGGACAAAATTTGGGCTGGTTTTTGGGGTCAATTTGGCGATTTTCAAACATATAAATTGCATAGGCTAATTGTTTAACAAACAAGCCCAAGTATGTATACTGCATCCAATCAGTCATCACCAAATATAATAAGCCAAATAAAGTGCTTTTGCTTTCGCCTAGAAACACACAGCGTCTCCCTGACATGGCTGCTTCAACACTAACTGCGGTTACTGAAACCACGCCTTCTTTCTTTACGTGAACATTTGGGCGGCATTATGCTAATATTTCCACATAGTGAGGTAGATATGTGGGGGCGTGTTAGAACGAGCCATTTTAGGGGGGCGTGGCAGAGTCTTAACTTTGATAAAGAATATCTCTTTGGTTTTGAGACTTTAGTCTTTGCAACTTCAGGGATCTTATCTATGCACAATCAGCTTGTAACACTCCAAAGAGGAAGGAAAACTTGAAATCGCATCATATGAACCCTTTAACTTCTCGTCCTCCCCAGAAGTCATGAATATGCAAAATGCTCATTAAACGTTTCTTAATTAATGCTTTGCTCTTCTATTTTCTCGTTAGGCTCCCTATTGATTATCCAGTTCTCTCTCAAGTGCTTGTTCTATTCTAGACTGACATGCCATCATATAACCTCACTCCAAAATGTCAATCACAGTAGCCTATTCTCTCTCTCTCTCTCTCTCTCTCTCTCTCTCTCTCTCTCTCTCGCTCTCTCTCTCAATCCTGCAAAGCACAGCTGGTTGCTGGCTGACATCATCTTCTATATCAAACACGCTTATTTGCCTCTGGCTAATACAATGTCATGTTCGGGAATGTTAAAGTGTCTTTGTTCTCCAGGATAACCATTTTCTTATTCTTATACACTATAAGGATTATTGCCCAAAAATATTCTGTCATAATTTATTCACCCTCATGTTGTTCCAAACCTATATGACTTACTTTCTCTTGTGGAACACCAAAAAAAGAAGTTTATCAGAAGGTCTGAGCTGCTCTTTTTAATGCAATGAAAATGAATGGGGAGCAGGGACATTCAAGCACTCAAACAATTCAATAGCTTTGTGTGACAAACAGACTAGTTGCTGTTCACTTCCATTCTATGGAAAACAGCAGCTTGGAAATGCTATAAGTGACTTAAATGACAAATGGTATAAGCATGAGTAAATGATGACAGAATACCATAAACACTTGTTATTAGTATTGTCTTTCACCCTTGCTTGCTCATTTCAAGTGGTTTTAAAAGGATTATCCTGAGGCAATTATGCAAAGTTATTAAAGGGGTATA
Organism: Sinocyclocheilus grahami; assembly: GCF_001515645.1. Classification (NCBI taxonomy): domain Eukaryota; kingdom Metazoa; phylum Chordata; class Actinopteri; order Cypriniformes; family Cyprinidae; genus Sinocyclocheilus; species Sinocyclocheilus grahami. Next base: position 834,311 of record NW_015505195.1, read on the forward strand.
GATGTAAGAATTGTACTGGGTACAATAACAATCACAGACAAGGTCACACTGTTTTTTGTCATACTCAAAATGTGCATGCAGTACAAATAGTTTTCAAAGAGCACTGACTCTCAGACCAAAAAGGTTAAATGCATGAAAGAGGAGAATTGTCTGCGCATTTCAAAACAACAAGATGATTATTCTCACCCTGGCCCTTTCACCATCCAGCCAACCCCCACAGAAGTTGGTGGGAATCTTGTGAATAATGCAGGTCTCCTTTAATTAATTAAAACCTGCTTTTGGAACACAAAGACTCGAGTGAGAGGAGAGCAAGTGTAGGGTTTAAAGAGCTCTTAACAAACAGCCATGCATCAACCATGATGGCCTGAAGGAGTGGAGAACACATTTTGAAGTTCTAATAGAACCAACCACTGAATTGTAGAACCACAGTGAAGAATGGTGCAGGTTCAATATAAGTTAAGATGTTTGACATCGTGTAGATTACCACAAAAAGTTATTTGCATGGTAAAGCTGTATAGTTGTTTGAATTGTCCTTTTAGTGGTGGGATTATTATAGGGAGATTAACATCTGGTTATTCTGACGTAATTCCTGTGGTCATGTCCTAGGTCACATCCCTTTCTGGTATCCCTGCATGGATCATATGAAAGTTACCAGGTGTAGCGGCTTTAAATTGTCATGACAGAAGTTGAAAAATTGGATTATAACTTTGCACAGACAAGGTAAGTACAGCATTTTATCACATTTCTCATGTTAATATGCAAGACTTGTGACTGTATGATGTGAAACTGAAACTCCAATGTCCAATGTAAAATGTACACTACAGATCAAATTTAGAGTCAGATTTCTTTTTAGAAGAAATTAATATTAAGCAGCACAACTGTTTTAAACATTAATAATACGAAATGATATATTCAAATGATTTCTAAAGAATCATGCGACATGGAAGACTGGAGTAATGATGCTAAAATTCAGCTTTGCCATTACAGGAATAAATTACATTTTAAAACATTTAAATAGAAAACTTTACAATATTACTGTTTTTACTGTATTTTTCATTAAAAAAAAACAATAATACTGACCCCAAACTTTTCAACGTTAGTGTAGGTTTTAAAGCAAAACCAGTTAAAACCATTGGTCTACATTTTGTAGAGTGAGAGTTCTAGTACTTCCTCTGTGACATCACCGTGTTTATTTCATTGATTGAGGGTCCCATTGTCACTGGCAATAGCAGTAAAGCAACAGGAGACAAAACAACCAAGAATGCACCATACTTCTCCCACTGTGGACTACTCAGCTGCACACCGAGAGAGGAACATATGGGCAACAATACATCAACATCTCTCCTCCGCCCCCCATGACAGACACAACCCTTTCTGCTTCAACTCGAACTCCCGTACCAGCAGTCAACAGCCACAAATCAGGCCTGAGTGGTTCATTACACAGTCCCAGCGCTAAGGCTTATCAGAATAGGAAGTGTGGAAATACATGCAGACTTGTGAACACATCACACACCCATTCACTGAAGGCGTGGAGCCAGCGGTCACATCCGTCTCTCTCAGCTCTACGTGCTAAAAGTAGATCCTTTAAGATCTTCCAGTCCAATCACATGCAACACGGATGCTCCCTAATTACTGTAATGAGCATGTTGAGAGGAAAACACCACAAACAAACAAACACCAAGAGCAACGAAGCGAGGACAGAATGAGGCCAAAACAAAAAAGTTATTAAGCATGTTTACATGGACAATCTACACTGATTATGCTTCAGTGATGCATGCTTCATGCATCACTGAAGATGACAAGTTTTTAAAGTCATGACAACTAGATTTTCAGCATTTTTATGTATTTATTCAATTTGTGTATATTTTTGATGAGAAAGAAACCTTTTTATGTAAACATGATTTTGTTTTTAAATAATGGGCTGTTTTTGATATAATAGTTCTTTGTTGTAGAGGTAAACACACTTGTTGATAGTTGTTCTTGTTATACGTTAATATTCATAGCTTTCACTTGTACAGACTTCTATAGTCACACAATACAGCCAATTTCTAATGGGCCGTTCTTTTGTTGAGGGGTGAGAGATGTCAAGCCCCAAACCCCCACCCATCTACAATGTAACGCGCAGTGCTACGTTCAGCCTGTGAGTCGACTAGCAAGATTTGTGACATATTGATCACAAATCTATTAAAGTCCTCAGCAGTGGCTGCCACTTTTTTTCCACATGAGCAACTCAAAAGGCAACAGATACTGCTGCTGCTGTGAGACTTTATAACACACACACACACACACACCCTTCTTCATAACATCTAATGTCAGCTACTAAATGTAACATGCAAAGTGTCACAGTTCGCAAGCTTCGACAGTCATATTTAGCATTATTTGTTCAAAGAGCCAAACTTATACTTAAAAACAATAAAAGATAAAAGTTTTCTTACCTGGCTAAAGGTTGTAGCTTCTCCAAGTATGCAAAACCTGAAATATCCTCCTTCTGCAGTCTGTTAGTAAGAGTTTCTCAGTTCCATAGCAAGCATAGCGACCTAGTGCACAGATTCACACTGACGGACAGCAAGTTGAGAGTAAACAACAATCCTGTTATGTTGCCACTGACCTCCCACTTTGAACTGTGCCAGTGTTTCCCAAGCAGTCTTACAATCTCCTTCAAGTCCCTCTCTCTCCTGCTCACTCTCTCTCCTTAGTTCAGCCCCCAAGGGAGTGATTTAGGATTTCCCAGACACACCCTCTCCAATGGGCGGAACTTAAGGAGTCATCTCACAACTGACGAGCCGGCCCCTGCCCCCAGCTGCTCTTTCCTCTGTCATGTGTCTAGTCTGCACAATACTAGCTCCTCTTTGTTCAAGTTAACTTTTTGGACAAGTATCACAAGTTTCTGTTATGTGTCAAATGAATACTAAAAATGTCAATGTTAAACCTTAAAATAATCTAAAAATAGACTTATATTTTACACCTTATATGGTCAACAATGATTTACTTTTACTGTCAACCATTAAAATGCTTTTTCAGAAATGGCTAATAAAAATGGCTAAAGATTTTTTTTCCTGTTGTCTGTGAGGAACAGAATTTCCTGTCTCTCTGTCCTCGGATTCCTCTTCATTGTCAGTGGGATGATAACAAACGACAGATGCTGAGTTCCTTCCCGAATGATTCAGGCAGAGAGATGGGGCGCGGTGTGATCTGACTAAAGGCTGATGAGAGTGCGGTGATCATGCAGGTGATTCAGATGTTTGTTTGTCACTCAGTTACGGTCTGAATGTTGTGCAAAACATTGTGCAAACATCCAGAACCAAAGCTATCCATTTTATAATACATTTCTAGTAATGTAGGGTTGCATATAAATACCAAAAGTGTCTAAGCACTAGTGCCACAACAATGAATTCACTACTAATAAAGTATGTGCACTAGAAACACTGAAAAGGATATATCTAGACTGAAGCAGACCTCTTTAAAGTGCCCCTATTATGCCATTTTGGATATTGCCTTTCATGCAGTGTGTAATGTAGATGTATGTGAATGTAAACAATGCGCAAAGTTGTAAAGCCGAGAGTGCACGGTAAATAAAATTATTGTCTCCCAAAAGAAAGAATCGACTCTGAACAGCCTAAACAAGTCGTCAGTAATTCGAATCCCACTTCCTTGATGACTAGACATCCTAGACATCACTGGGTAACACATTTGCATAATGCCCACCTATGTTCTATGTTGGCCGGCCACGAACAACTTGACCCCACCGTCAAACACTGTAGCTCGTTGGTGTGAAATTTTCACTTCCAAAAGATGAGGCTGCAAAGAATCATTGGAAAATGAGGTGATATTAAATGCATATTTTGAGAAAAAAGAAGCGTATTTTGACCTAGCGTGCATGTAAACCTATTATAGGAGACACCCAAAACAATATTAGGAATCTTAAAAATGGCATAATGGGGCACTTTAAGTTACTGCCTAGAGTACCATTTGTCAAAGTGTCAAAACCAGACATTGTCATGAAAATAGAGATATATGTCTGTTAAAGACACCACTCAAAGCATTGTTATCAATCTTTGACTTCGTGCAATTAAACGTGTACACTTTGAAATTGAGCGTTTATTATGTGACATGGGCAACAGATCACTAAAAAAAGGAAGAGTTATGCTGAATTTGTCAACTTGTCTGGTTTGTTCAGCCCTGAAGTTCTCAAGTAATGTAGTATATACACAACCAAAGATAAAAATATCCATAACGAATGATAAGGTCTTGCAAAACAGCTTCAGTACACTCTAAATTCTAATTGGATGAACCACATCAGTTGAATTCTATATTAATGCAGCTGCGATGTTGCTTAACAACAGTAAACAACTGTTTCAACATTTGACTAACTCGCTTTAAAAACAAGGTCTTCTTCGCCTTGACTTGTATTTTCTCATTACTCCATGTTTCTTTGTCAATTACGCATGTACTCAGCCCTCTACGAACACCTTGGCAATTTAATCGCCATTGGCTAGTAAATTTTTTAGTTTACTCACCAGACTGATATAGATATACAGTATATATTAGTGCTGGGCGGTATGACCAAAAATTTATTTCACTGTATTTTTCAAAATTATACCGGGTTCACTGTAAATGACGGTATTTTTTTTCATGCATGACCGGGTGTTAACCATATTTTCTACTGATTGAGAGAGAAAATACTGCAGTATATTGACTTGGAATGCCCTATTTTACTGTCATGATGAGTGAATATTGTCAAAAAATACCACACTAAATAGTGACTAAACACGGCCCCTTTTAATACATGTTAACCAAGAATCACTCTCATTTATAATCGTGGTATCGTCTGATAAAAATCAACATGCATCTACACTAAAGAGCGACTATGCGGTTGTTTTGGCAATATTACTTTTTTGTCTCATGCAGCGCACTGCCTGCGTCTGAGTAACAAACTAAAAAAAACAACAAACTAAAAAGTGCATGTGATATTAACAGACGAACTACGCTCATATTTATAATTCCAAACAATCAGTAAGCAACAGGTGCTTGGAAACGCTGTTCTGTACTAAAACTTTATTGACGAGTCGGCTGCGGTGCGGCCAACTGAATGTGCTGCTTCTCTGCCGCTCACTGCACAGAACAGACGCCGAGAGAGGTGACACTTCTCCGGGAAAGTCAGACCTCGCGTTCGAGGGACAGCATTGGCGAAATCTTTCAACTGAACCATAGCTAAGATTTATACAAAAAGGTCGCTAGGTTTGTCAGTATGAATATTCTATGGAAAAAAGCTGCTAAAAGGGTCTGAAAGTTGCTAAATCTAGTGCTAAAGTCGCGCTCGTGTGTGTGTGAGATGCGGGAGCTGATGGCAGGGGGCGGTGGATATTTGTGGCGGTCAATGTGGATATTGTGGATGAGTTCTTCTGTGTCATCACGTTCTATTAGTTCTACAGCTTCAGTTTCAGAACTTTCACGCTTAGTAACACATACAGCTGTGCTCTCACCACAGTGTAACAGTGAAAAGGGACCCCTTTCAAACCGTGTCACGTTCCGAACGTTGTTTAAGGGACATACACCGGTATTGCGGTATTTTAAAAATTCATATCATAACAAAAATAAACACCGGTATTCGGTATGAACCGGTATACCGCCCAGCACTAATATATATATATATACACACATGTATTTTTGTAAAATGGCACAGTTTTATAAATATCTGAAAGTACACTCTTAACATCAGTCAGTCAAGCATTATAATATGATAATATTATTTAATGATAGAACTTTAGTAATTATAATTAAAACTTGATAACCATGTATGAATGCATATTAGTCATTTTAACTGAACTTCGGACTGGTGGTGGTGCTTTTTTTGTCATTCAGTGTTTCTGTAAAAAAACTAAAAATTGGGGGGAAAACTAACAAAAATCCTGATAAGATAATAATGATACGAATTCTACTAATAAGAACAATATAAAACGCACTAAGCATTAATGAGCTACTGGATTCATGAATATTAATTGGCTAATATTAGACATAATTTAGTCGCCAGAGTGAAGATTTAGTCGCAATGTAGAGGGTTGTGTACTGTAAATAACATAAAGCAGTCCTCCGCCTGACTGGACTTACAGCCCCCAGCAGAGCAGCTTTGACTGGATTCAGTCATTTGACTAGTAGCTCATCATTCGAGCTGGTCACAGAAGATACAAGTACAGACAAATGAGAACACCTCAAACATAATGGTTTGTTTGTAACCATGTGTCTGATGTATTCTGACCTCAATGGTTACAATTCTAGCTTTTTTTAAAACAATGATGAAGTTGACATGAAATCAACTTTTATGCTATATATATTTTTCAATACACTTTCCTATTGTGATCGAATCGTTGGAGCACATTATTCTAAAGGAAAACAATATTTGCCTTCATAATAGTCAAAATTTCATAACTTTCTCTGAAACTCTTCAGGTGACATGAATTAAGAAAATTCTTATAAAAATTCTAATAAATTACATCTTGAATTATAAAATTTTTAGAATAGTGCAATTCAATTTTTGCAGATGTTGGCCTTATATATTTGTTACAAACAGCCCAGATCATTGAGTCACTCACAGCATCATACGTGATTATAAGTATTAAGTTGCAGTTTCTAATAAAGTTACCAACAAACTGACAAATAACCATTTTTTTACCTCAGTTTGGAGCTTGGTGAGCAATTTTAAATCATGTATTGAGTTATTTTTATGTTTTTGTGTGTTTCCGTACAGGTACAGAAACACATCTTGGAATGGAATGCATCAAGATGAATACAAGACAAAGTTTGTGTCTCTCAAACAGTCACAGGAAGTGATCCCCAGAAGGGACATAGAGCTCATCTAATTATTTTCTGCCTCTCTCCTTCCACTGGTTCCACCCAAGGCTGAGTGTAAGAACAGTTATCAAAGTATGAAGTGTAATATTGCCCCATTCCACAACATATAATAATCAAGGCAACGTTTTCAACAGGACAATATGAATTTCCTTTCATGAGTGATTTCTGAATAATAAAATCATGGACTGTAAATATCGTGATAATCATAATTTCTTCACTGACTTTTACAAACGTTACCACCTGAAATCAGATTTTATGAGTCTTTACAAAACAATTAAGAGGATATTTGTGCATGCATAATTCCTTTGTGTACCTTGGTTGGAAGAATAATTAAAAAGCCTTATTAAACTGTGTTACTGGATAAAACCCATGTAAAAATGTGACCAATGAAGTGCCTCAGCCTTGTCAGCTTTATCTTATAGTCTATGCCTCAGATAACTATGATGTGGAATCTGCTTGTCATGGCTGGTATTTTCCAACACTGGCAAATAGCTGCTCAGCAGTGAGCATCACTACATATGACCTCTGAGTTTACAGTCTAACTGTCATCAGTGGAGTTTAGCTGTCTCTTACACATGGTCAAGCACAGTCATATTGATGGACTCAGTGGCCACTGGTGGCTGGTTATCTGGTTCCAGCCCCGCATTCTTTCTTATATAAGTGTAACTCTATTCCAGGTCACTGGATAAATATGGCTAGTGAAAGTAAAATGATCTTTACTGGGAAGAAGACTTCTTACAGACTGTATTCAGAGTAAAATAATTTTCACAACTTTCTGGACATTTTGTCAACAGGAAATTTATTTTAAGATGCATTCTTCGATATTTTATTGGCGAAAGGATTGAAATTCCATATTTAAAAACAACCCATTTTACTTCTATGTGATGTATTTCAGAGTTAAACAGGATATTTAATAAATAGTATGGAAAGACGTGATTTTATACATCAGGATTGTAAAAAGTGATTTCTATATGACAGGTGGTTGAAACGGAAAAACAAAACAAAAAATGGCTTGATGATTTCAGCCAAACATGGAAAGTTGTGTCAGAGGTGGAGCAAGTTTTGATTATACATAATCCAAAGACATTTTTTAACATCTTTTTTTTTTCTTTAGACTAATGTGCATTGATGAATCACTCGCAGTAAGACCAGGAACATGCATTAACAAAGTAAAAAAATAACATAAATCAATAAATGCAATAACTCAAATGTGGCATCTGTTCTGAGAAGAGTCTTTTGGGCGAGTTTCACACAAATACCTCCCCCTAAACATATTTAAACATTGTTCAGGAGAGTAATGGACACTTTCTACAGGTGACATTTGTCTAGCAGACAAGAGAGCTTAATGCAGGTATCTGAAAAGCTTTTCACAGAGAAGCAGCAATGGCTACTTTATGCCCCAGTATCATCCGTCATAATGGATATAATTTGGACATGTATTAAATTTCAAAACTGTGTTTACATTTATGAAATGCTGCCACAGAGCTGGATGTGACTGAGGGGTGAGGAAGCTGATGCCAGCTCTACTCTCACACCCAGTGTGAGCACAAGGTCAGAGAAGAGTTTTCCCACAAAACGCCCAAGAAACGCCCAGAATATATCCAAGAGACACCCTGGGCTTTCATCTGACTGTGATGAGTTTTCTCACATTTTCTCACAAGGCTCAGCCCTGGCTCTTAAAATGTTTAGAATTATACCTCTTTTTCTAATGCTTATGCTGGATTAGGTTTTACAAAGCACCCAAAGAACTTAATGAAAGAACTGCATAATTGGGATTTAATTTGAGTGTATATCCACTCTGTAATTCAACAATTTTCATGCTTAGTCTTAATCATAGTTTCTGCAACAATACAATTATATATAATAAATAAAACAATAATAAACAAAATTATGAACCCCCCAGAAGGATACATTGCTGACCTTGGAGTTAATTAAGCACTGAACTACTTAAGTATGGAATTTTATATACTGTATGGTGGCATACCTTTGAACCTGCAATCTGCACCCATTTAATAGCATGCTTCATTTAATAGCATACTCCAGCCCTTCTAAACAAGAGCAGCCTGTCATCATTGAACATCACTGCAATGCTGTGCTGCAAATACACGTGAGTATTGTGTTTATGCATTTGCACACACTGTTCAACTGCTCAAAAGGCACCAAATAAAATAAAGTAGTGTCTGAAGCCAAATGACTACTGAAAAAAAAGGGGGGGGGGGGGGGGGCGTTATTTATTTAAATTTTAGTATTTCGTCTAGTTCGT
>NW_015505195.1:843676-861988 GCF_001515645.1 Sinocyclocheilus grahami
AGAACAGCAAAAAAAAAAAAAGAGGGGGGGGGGGGGGGAGAGTCATAATTTACTGACTTTCAAGTCATGTCAAACCTGTATGTTTCTCTTTCTTCAAGGATATATGTATATATACACATATTTGTATGTAGTATAAGTTTTGAAAACAGCTGTTACAAACAGCTTGCTGTCTTCTCATGACATGAACAAGATTTTTTTCACAGGGCTGCAGCAGTGGAGATTTAACCCTCTTTGCTCTGAGGAAGGTGGTCTATAAAACTGAATGTTTAACATTTGCATTTCTCACAGGATGTAAGGACTACAGAAGTTGAATGGAGAGGTTTTAGAATGGGCTGTTAAAGGTGTCGAACCCAGTTTAATCAGACCACCTATTGAGTCCTCAAACAACCAAACCATTTCAGGAAAACAATAGTTATTGTCCTCAAGTACGGGACCATGTCAGTAGAGACCAGATGTCTTTTAACCACTGACAGGATACTAAGTTTTCAGACTACTTAAAGCTTTTGCTTGTGCTGTAACCCTTTGTAAGTTTGTGTTACAGTGTCCCCACGCCTCTCTGGGCGGATTATTAATTGTTGTTACCTGGACTGATGCAATCACTAAGTTGCCGATTTTGTGTCATATCCCTGTTTGTGTTCTGAGCCTGTTTTCAGATTGTTAGATCTGTTTGTGTTTCCATATTGGTGTTTACTTTGTTTTTTCCCTGCGTTTAATAAAAACCTGTATTTGGACCCAAACCCCTGTTTACACGGTGTTTTCCTAACCGCGCCGTGACATACAGACTGCTTGTTTTGTAATATTAAATAACCCTTGCATTTGTTCAAAAAAGCTGTTCAGGACTATTCCTACTGGTTACAAAACATAAAGGCCAAATTTAATCGCTAAGTCGCTGATCCAAGACATCCAATTCAACTGCCCATTTTCTAAAGTGTCAGAGTCTCTATAGCAATGGAGTTGAGGCAGTATATTATACCTGGGAAACGAGCCTCGGCCTGTCAGCCCACTGTTCGTATGTGTGTGTGTCTTAACATGCTTTTTAAGGACTTAATTACATGCAATGGAGGGGTGCCCCCATGCAATGCTGACTGCCGGGATTGTGGGATAGGCAAAAGAGTTTATAATCACCTGGCAGCTCCTGCACACAGCAGCGTGTGTCTGTTCCTCCTCTACATAGACACGTGTCTGTGTGTCTGTTTGACTGAAGGGTAGGGGTGGGAGTGTTACCAGATTTTGCTAAAAAAAAAACAAGCCTAGAAAAAGGGACCTGCCTCACTAAAATAAGCAACAAGTCAGTTTTTTGTGCTCTTGGTGGTGGGTGGCTGGTGGTAATAGATTAAGGAGAATTGCTTATTTCATTGATTTTATTTATTATAGAACAAACTAGTTAAATTATTCTTTTGTATCTTAACACAAAATTTTTAAATATTAATACGGTACTAAAAAAAATACTTTTACAAAAAAAAAATGAATACAAAATGAATTTTATGAATACAACTGGCCATCTAGATCAGATGGGCAAAAGGCTTTTTTTTCTTGTAAACTATGGCAATTAATGCTACAATGTAAAGTGTGGCTCGAATAGCAGATGGAATTTTTTTTTCATGGTGTTTGGACACACTTTATTGTACTATGTGTGGCAAGCGCTATCAACCCCAAATACGTGACTATTTTGTAAATAAACCCCATAAGAACAACCCGCAACTGCCCATATTTATTTTGTTTATTTATTTATTTAACTTTATTATGACAACTATGACAAGGCCAAATAAGTATGTTGTTTCAAAGTAGCTTTACAAAAATTGTTACAATGAATCTGGCAAGGAAAAAGATGTTTGCAATGAATGTACTTGTGCTAATTATTGTCTAGTTATAGTATAATATGTAATCCAACTTGTGCTAATTATTGTCTAGTTATAGTATAATATGTAATCCAACTCGTGTTCACTGAATAAATTAAATTATACAATTAATGTTAGTAAAGCAATGTTTAAACTGTAAGGATAATGATTAGTTTAGTTTTTCAAGTCCATGCTAAAATAAGCAGACATGGCAACTGTCTTGGCAAGGATGTCTTTGTGTATGAGTGTATGGAAGCAAGTCCATTCATGACTCACTATCAGTACTGACAGTAAATGCTTCTTATGTGTCTGAGTGTTCTAGGATGAGCTATTATCTCAATAGTTTCGGCACGCTGATTAGATGCATATCACTTTCAAGGCTTTGAGATGACTCCTTGAAGATCTTGAGGATAGCATAATTATGTTTGTCACAGTTTAAAATTCTTCACCAAGCTGAGCTGGCATCGCTTATATATAGACACTACCATTACACACACACAATACTCCACAAGGAGATCCGTCCCACACTCCAATGCTTAGTTTTGTGAAATAACCCCTGTTGATTTGACCCCATATGCATGTGTCCCTGAGCGTATTGTGCCTGCAGCCTTGTGCTGACCATTCTCCCACCCTACATATAGCCTTGCTGTGATTAATGAAGCTCTTCAGTGTCGGGCTCTATGCATTGGACAGACACAGTCACAGGCTGTCCAGTACAAGCAGGGCTACGGAACAGCAGACTCAGCCCAGCTAGAGAAAACATCCACAAAGAGATAAGCTCTTGCTTCTGTTTTCACCACTGTGGTTTATGAGGAGGTGTGTGCATGGAGAGAGAAACTTTCAAATTTTTTTGTTTTAATCCTTGAGTTTAATGATTCTGTTACACCTTTTGTATTTTAAAAATCCCATAAAAGTGGCAGAAGGCAAGTCAGTTGTCACCCCAAGCAGCTATTGTCTATGTAGGCAACAGACATACAAGTAAAGCTTGTACCTACATACCGTTCAAAAGTTTTAAGTTAATAAGATTTTATTCATTTATTTATTAGATTAGATTTCTGATAGATCATGTGACACCTAAGACTGGAGTAATGGCTTCTGAAAATTTAGCTTTGCCATCACAGGAATAAACTACATTTTAAAATACATTTAAATAGAAAACAGTTATTTTAAATTCTAATACGTTTGCACAATATTACGGTTTTTACTGTATTTTTTGATCAAATAAATCCAGCCTTGGTGAGCATAAAATACTTCTTTCAAAAACATTGAAAAATCTTACCAACCCCAAACATTTAAATGGTAGTGTACCTCAGTGGGAAAAGACCGAGACTAACCTCTTTTTGTTTCACGCTCTCGCAGCACTTGGATACTGGAGAGAATGTGAATGCGATGGAGACGACTTTGGACACCCAAGCCCAACAGATCCATCTCTGTAAGGTGTAACATGTCCTAAAGAGAGACAAAAACAAAGCGATGAAGTGGTTTAAACGTGTGGTGAGAATGACAAGGGCTAGAACTAATGGCCATTTATCATTTACACACAAAAACAAACATCACAATACGGTTTAAGCTAGCAGTGTCATTATGGCCCATGCCTCGCCACTCCTCAAAGTCCAGCCTTGTGTGGCTTTCAAAACAATACATTCCTTCTGCTTCTGACACAACAAAAACGCACGGCTATGTTTTAGATGGCGTCTCTGCTTTCATTGCTCCCGGCATGACAAAACAAGAACCGTTTAATTGAAGGCTGTGTGCTATTTTCTGCTATGTAGAATTTACAGTGCACAGCATATTGGGTTATTTGGGACTGCCCATATTTTGTCAATGCAACTAAAATCGGTCTGCTCAGATTTGTGGCTGCATTCCAGTTTGCATACTATCCATCATAAATATGCAAGAATTGAATTTGTTTGTGTCTAGCTGTTTCTGTGGATTGCATATATTAGAATGTATCCTTTCATGAAAATGTCAAACATATCGGTACACAGAAAAACAAAATTGTGTAGAATTTTTTTTTTACTCAGAAATTGCTAGTAAATTTCACAATTTATTACAAAGAAAAAGCATGTAACATTTAATTAAACATGAAATTTTGAAGTAGAAAGACATCCTTGAGTTTAATGATTCTGTTACACCTTTTGTATTTTAAAAATCCCATAAAAGTGGCAGAAGGCAAGTCAGTTGTCACCCCAAGCAGCTATTGTCTATGTAGGCAACAGACATACAAGTAAAGCTTGTACCTACATACCGTTCAAAAGTTTTAAGTTAATAAGATTTTATTCATTTATTTATTAGATTAGATTTCTGATAGATCATGTGACACCTAAGACTGGAGTAATGGCTTCTGAAAATTCAGCTTTGCCATCACAGGAATAAACTACATTTTAAAATACATTTAAATAGTTATTTTAAATTCTAATACGTTTGCACAATATTACGGTTTTTACTGTATTTTTTGATCAAATAAATCCAGCCTTGGTGAGCATAAAATACTTCTTTCAAAAACATTGAAAAATCTTACCAACCCCAAACATTTAAATGGTAGTGTACCTCAGTGGGAAAAGACCGAGACTAACCTCTTTTTGTTTCACGCTCTCGCAGCACTTGGATACTGGAGAGAATGTGAATGCGATGGAGACGACTTTGGACACCCAAGCCCAACAGATCCATCTCTGTAAGGTGTAACATGTCCTAAAGAGAGACAAAAACAAAGTGATGAAGTGGTTTAAACGTGTGGTGAGAATGACAAGGGCTAGAACTAATGGCCATTTATCATTTACACACAAAAACAAACATCACAATACGGTTTAAGCTAGCAGTGTCATTATGGCCCATGCCTCGCCACTCCTCAAAGTCCAGCCTTGTGTGGCTTTCAAAACAATACATTCCTTCTGCTTCTGACACAACAAAAACGCACGGCTATGTTTTAGATGGCGTCTCTGCTTTCATTGTTCCCGGCATGACAAAACAAGAACCGTTTAATTGAAGGCTGTGTGCTATTTTCTGCTATGTAGAATTTACAGTGCACAGCATATTGGGTTATTTGGGACTGCCCATATTTTGTCAATGCAACTAAAATCGGTCTGCTCAGATTTGTGGCTGCATTCCAGTTTGCATACTATCCATCATAAATATGCAAGAATTGAATTTGTTTGTGTCTAGCTGTTTCTGTGGATTGCATATATTAGAATGTATCCTTTCATGAAAATGTCAAACATATCGGTACACAGAAAAACAAAATTGTGTAGAATTTTTTTTTTACTCAGAAATTGCTAGTAAATTTCACAATTTATTACAAAGAAAAAGCATGTAACATTTAATTAAACATGAAATTTTGAAGTAGAAAGACGGAAAACTTTCAAATAAGTTTTTTTTTACTTGTAAAGTTTTCTTAAATAATTTGTTTTATTTACAACTTCTCTGTTTTTACATCGGTAAATATTATTTTTTAGAAGATCTCAAAATTAATATCCACTTTCATGCTGCAAATCATAATGTTGTGATGACTGAATATACTTATAGCATTTAAAATGACCAATTAAAAGTTTTAGTATTTCATTTTTAATTAAGGCAAAAGAGCAAATACATTTAATAAGCTAAAAAAATGAAATTTTTTATAATCATGTCCTGGTAATCTTAGTGCTGTTCATTCTCATTATTCAAAGGTCTTTACCAAGTCATTCATTAAGCATAGCTATGAGGATCCGTGTGAAATCTGTTGTACTGAATTGGTGCAGCGAGGCAAAGCTGTGTTGATCTAACTTTGGAGAAACAGAAAACATTTTGTGTGTTTTATCTCATCTGCTCCAATGATCTCATCGAATGGATTCTACCCAGAATCTCCAACATCAGCAGCAAGCACTCTTTCCAACTGCCATGTCTCTGTTTTTACAGGCTAGTTTGGGGAAAGAGAGAGAGGATGGTGGACACAAAGAAAGTCATTGAAAGACATGAAGCCAGAGTGTGGGAGAGAGAGAGGGGCAAAGAGATGGAAAACGAGGGGATAACATATGTTGGTAAGGGCCCATTGTTCATCTGCCTTCAACCCACAGCTGAATCCAACAAGCCATGACAAAGTCTCTGCACCTTCAAACTCTTTATTTACCATGTGTGGTCTCATATCAATCTCTCATGCTGAGACTTCAAAAACATGTCACTAAGCGACTATTCAGACGCCTCACCTTGAGTGGGCTAGTTGCCCTTATAAAAAAAATTCCATGGTACAGTGATGGTATCAGATGACAAAACTATGGTACTTTGATATGATAATGATGGTGGTACTAAATGCAGGTTTGTGCACTCAGAATTTAAATTATAATGCTTTTGAAATTCTACTTAAATTCCTGAATTTTAATAAACAGGATGCAACTGAAATTTAAAACTGAATTTATGGACGCTACGTAGATGTAAGTGTTTTTGTGTGTAACTCAAACAGATTAGTCACTCAAATCAATTATCAGTCATATATCAGTTATATATCAATGGTTTAAGTGCTAATGGATACTTAATAGCTGTTTTATTGGTGCTGTTCTTCATCCAGTCTTTATCCTGCACTCCATTAGTGGAATCACTGAAATACGATTCAGCATTAATGTGTATTACACAGTGTAATCAGTGAGCCTATAATGGTCATGCAGTCATCTCAGAGTCAACACTGCTGTTGTTTCTGATCCACTGTTTATTTCTTTCTTGGCAGTTGAGTGTCTTTTTTCCAGGTATTTCTGTTCTTGCAAAAGATGGGAAGCTGGTTATATTGTAAAGTGGGTAGTTGTGTGGAAGACAGTGACTTATACAGCTCCTATAAATGTTATTTGTGAGTGAGTGACGTGACATGTGGCCAAGTATGGTGACCCATACTCGGAATTAGTGATCTGCATTTATCACATCCAAAGTGTACACACACAGCGGCGAACACACACACACCATGAACACACACCCGGAGCAGTGGGCAGCAATTTTTGCTGCGCCCAGGGAGCAGTTGGGGGTTCAGTGCCTTGCTCAAGGGCACCTCAGTTATTGAAGGTGGGAGAGAGCGCTGTACATTCACTCACCCCACCTACAATCCCTGCCGGTACAAGACTCGAACCCGCCACCTTTGTTATGAGTCCGACTCGCTAACTATTAGGCCACGACTTCTCCTAAGTAAAAGTATGTGCATGTGTGTCTAAACTCACAGTGTGTGCTGACTTTACTTCCACTCCATCATATTCTTCATTGAATAGCGTGCAGTACTGAGGTAGCCCCAACTGACTTAGCCATTTCGAGATGGACATGTGCTTCATGATGGAAATGTATCCAAATGTTGCCCCAAAAATCCCTCCGTATGGAAGGCTAGAAGAAAAGTGAAGCATTATTTGCATTAATATTGTGATTTACTGAATACTGTTTCAAATAGAAACAAATAAAATTTTTAGATACATAGACTGGTGATAAATTTTGGCTCATGTCCCACTGGTCCAAACCACAGCAGGTTCTTTCCTTATATAGCATGATGAATTATCTGACACATGACATTTGAGTCATTTATGAGCCTTGCCTTCAGACACAAATAAAACAAATTGTACAGAATCATCTGTCCTCAGATTTGACAGCTCTTACTGGAAGCTAAAAAACATCACAGGGGTTGCAACTTTCTGTCTGCACATGATTCTTTCTCAGTGAACCCTGGGGGTCTGCAAAAATCCTCCCTCTAACTGGCTGTGAAACCACACTATGGATTTATAGTGTTGCTGTAGGCTTTAATTACTATATGATCCAGCTCCCCTTAGTTTAATAGCTTATTTATGAACGGGCAGCATTTCTACTCCCTGTCTCCTTCAAAAACTCTAAGTATGATTGGTCACATCACCAGACGTTTCTCTTCTAAAAGACATAATATGTGTGGGCAGTTATGCACAGATCAGAAAGATGTATATCTCCTTTTTAAAGGCATGAATTCTAACACAAACAAATGACCACCAAGATGCAGAGGAATTTAATTATTAAATAAGTTGGATGAGGCAGCAGAGTGTTTTTCAAATCTTGGCAAGATATGTCCAATCATTTAAAAGATCACCCAGAGAGGAGGCCATTACATTTATTAGTATGTGAGTGTGTATGTGTGTGTGTGTGTGTGAGAGAGAGAGAGATAGAGATAGAAAGAGTGCATATTTAGACTGTATGGGCTCCAGGTATAGCAGAAGACCCTGTCACCTTGCCTGAGAGAAGTGCTTTGTCAAGGGTTACTCCTGCCAACAATAGAATCCACTTCACAAATCATACCTTAGTGCCTCATCATGACAGGGACACAGATTCAGACTAGCAATATGACGGCATATAATATCGCTCCTATACAACAGTTTAATAAACAAAAAGTAAATAATGAGCAAATTACATTTAAACACTATTTCCAGTCACTTTGTTAAAAATAGTTTCAAACGTAGTCAAAGTAGTTAACAGCTGCACATCTCAGAGCAATTCCAGTGTTCCTGAATGACCCAGCGTGTTTGAATGAATCGCTTGCGTGAATGATTCATTGACTCACTCACTTATTTAATTTCTGGTTGAATCAGTGTACTTCAAAGAATGAGTTGAAGAAATTACTCAGTGACTCACTCATAAAAACACTTGGCATCACCTACTGGTGTATCAATGTAACTTGTAGCAAGTTCCACTGTTGTAACTGTACCTGTTGTATGCACTGTTGTAATTATTATTGCTAAGAGTGCTCGATCAGGATTTTTGGAGCCGATCACCAATCGTCGATCACAGGAAGCAGTATCTACCGATATGATCACCGATACCGATATTTTTGAAGCCTTCTTTTTATCATGTTAAATTATTTGTAGTGATGCTCCAATCAGGATTTTTACAGACATTTATTCAGGGCCTAAATTACATTTTTGAAAATTGGCAGAATTCCCCTCTTAGGTGACTCTTGCAGTGCATTTTTGTTTTTACAATGGGGCAATTGCTGCACAATAGCTTACACACAGCACAAGCCTGATTTTGTGAACTGTATGTGAGGCGGCCTTATGTGTGCAGCTTTGAGTGTGCATGAGCGCACTGTCTCTAGGAGAGTGCTGTGAGCGCTAGATGGTTTAAACACTGGCAAGACTTAAAAAGAAATGCAAATTATAAACTTTAGTGACGATGCGACAGTGCCTCGATTGTGCAAGTGACAAATCCTGTGTCAGCTGTGCAGCGTGCAGCTTGCTTATAGTGCAGATAAGAGGTAAAGAGAGAGAGTTTTCAAATTACTTTGTAAGTTATTTAATAAAGAATTATGAATTGTACCTCACCACTTCAGCATTATAGTTATTTAATCCACGCCAGACAGAGATTGAGAAGGTGCTGCTGCATGTCATGCCAAACCTCTCACGGCAGGCACGTTGTCAGTTTGAGATCAGTTAATGAGATCGCCTTTATAGAGACCACCGATCAAACTTCCCAAAGTGATTATCAGCCATTAGCGATCGGTAGTCGATCAATGGGTGCACCCCTAATTATTGCTCATACTTGAATATTAGCAATAAAAATAACATGTTTTGTTTAGTAAGCAGCATTAAATATATATAAGCAAAATTAATATTAATTATATATCCTCTGCACTGATGAGACATCCTTGGGCCTGCAATTTGATGCCAAATTAAAATATGGTTTGGAGTAGGGAGGATATTTGGATCATTAAATTACCTTTCAGTTTCTAAACTCAATAGTCATCTGTCAGCTTCAGCTATCTATTTTTTGTGAACCCTGCAGTATTTCATTTTGCAAATGCAGATATCCACCAATTAGGAAGATCCTGACATCCCTGTTTTCCCAGCAATCAACTCTCATCCACTCTCACACAATGGGCAATAAAAGCAGCTGTGCAAGTGGTGGAACATGGCTCATAAAGCACTGCTGGGGCAATACAGCAAAAAAGTTGCAGTTAATCCTATCTAACTCGCAGGCCCAGCTGTGCTCGCAGTCGGTAGCCCAACCCTGGGTTAAAGCAATCAGAGGAGTAGATTGTACAATTGCGGGGAGGTTTATTCCTGTCATGAATGTCAATGCCCCTGTGGCCACATGGAGAGATGTATGGTGGGTCTCACACCTTAAACGACAGGTTGTTTGGAGGACAAGAGAAGACTGACTGTCCTTGCAGCACTTAAAGCAAACAAATGCCTTTCTCTTTAATCGACTGATAGTTGATTCGGTTTAAATGATATTCAAGCCATTAGCTTCACAATTTAAATTATATTCAAGCCATTAGGTCCAATACACAGCTTGCTGTTTAGTTTCAAACCATTAAGCCCAATGCACTTGCCTTTTGTACAATTAAAAACTTCATTAAACAAACTAAAAGTAGCTTTTAGCCTTTGTACTGAATGTATTAATTGTACAATTAAGCAAAAGAATTATAAGTAAAATGCATTGTGACACAAGTAGATCTGAAATCAAGTAAACAAACAGCATGTAAAGCATGTCAATCTTTCAGTATTTCTTCCACATTAGCATACAAATTAAAAAATATATATATACTACATTATTATTGCCTCATGTAATGAAGTTGAAGGTGGATGTCCTTTCTGAATTATGATACTGATAATGAAGCACAGTTATTTGGCTGATATTCATCCAATAGGCTCATGCATCTGCATGATCCAATCTCCTTGAAAGCCATGTTGTAGCTATATCCTGACATGGCTTAATCACATTAAGGGTTTAGTATGCACATGCACCCACACATCAATGTCATATATGCCTGTGAAGCTTTACCATCGATAGAGTGCAGAACAAGATCATGCTCATCATATTCAACATATTCTTCCTGCACTCCTTTAAGATTCAATCTATAATCTGTTCTTTTACTACTGTACATGGTTCTGACTGCAATTCAATATGCTATGGCATTCACAGTTGCTGTGGTGTCTATATACTGTACATACTGGGTCCAAAAAAGCTCTGATGATTAGAAAAGCATGCAACAGGAACTAATTACTGCACTCTGTGGGCTGGAGACACGTGAAGTCACACACTGTGTTGCTTTGAACATCCTGTTTGGGAAACAGAAGCCCCCTTCCTGTTTCTTCTGTTGTGGTTGCAGAAACAAGAGACTGCCTGGCTCCTTGGCACTCCAATGACTTTGACTTTTAATTTTTTCTATTAAATTAATTGTATTGTATTACTTAATTTGATTTTGTTTGTTATTTTTAAACTGAACTTTCTTTAATATTGATTACTTTGTTTGTAATGTCTCAGTTTTTAGACGCGACTGGACTAAAATAGATGTTTGGGTGTTTAGCAGAATAACCATTACTATGATGAATATGTTCCACTAACATCTGAGAACCAGAAAATGTACAAATATAGACTATACTGAACAGTAAATCTTGTTTTATTGCTTTTCTCATATAAAACAACAAATTTTGTTTTTGTGAAATTATGTTTTTATGATGATGTTGCATGTGCACATGTGCATGCATGTGTGTGTGGCGACCAGCAGGGTTGCTATTGTTACATATGTGACCTGCATGACTTGAATATTTGGTTGGTGTACAGTATATACAGTATGGGTGTGAATATGTGAGATGATATATATGCTGTGTCAGATCAAGACTAGAACACCCTCTGAGATGAAGGTGCAGGCATTTTGTGAATGTGTTGCCAAATTTTGATTTGTTAAATCAACCAAGCATAGCTGACTGGTAAATTGTGTGCGTGAAGCTCATTGACCAAGAAACTCTTTCTGGTTAAGCTAAAGCCTGATGGGGCTTCCAACATCCCATGCTAGAAACCATCATCCAAAACACTACATATGTTGGTCTTTTCCCCAGGGTTGAGATATGTTACGACACTTTAGCAATCAGTCAAGATAGTGTAGCCATTTTGTCAGTTCAAGTTAAGTGTGTGAGCAGATGTTTTGTACAAAATGCTTCTGTCCTGCTAGTCCTCTCTATCTCGTGTTAACGTCACTAATAGTTGGGAGTTGTAGAGGAGGCAGGCACCACTTTCTCTCCATCCACCCCTCCTACTCTCTATTTTTACCATGAGCCAAACAACTCACCTAAAATACATCTAGAATTTTAATGCAATAAAAATTACGTCTTTTAAACATCAGATGGTCATGATCAAATTATGCTTGTACTTGAATTACTGCGGAGTGAACCTACACAGGCTTTAAGATAAACAAATAATGTGCAAACTAAATATTGTGTCAATATGTTATGATTGGGTTTTAAATCAAGCAAACAAAGCAACAACAACAAAAAAAAAAGATGATTTCATCAAAATGTATCCATGAAAAGTCTCTTATCACTTCTATGAGATTAGTTTTGATTAACTAATGTTTCTTTCCTCTGTACTGCCCTTGTGCTCCTCAACATGCTCCTTTTCAAAGTTCTGCCTGGGGAGGAGGATGCTCTTTCCTGATTCACGGCATACCAGCCGTGCCTGAAGTCCTGAGCTCACGCCACAGTTAGGCCAATAACATTCCCTGGCAATACTTGACTCATCCTCACAGGTAATCTGCCAGATACTTTGGCCATTACAGCTGTTTGGGATAGAGTAAACAGTGACTAGAATCCTGCTTCATCAAAGTGTTGTGAAAAATCTTGTTCATAGCAGTCTATAAGGGTAATGCTTTTCATAATGCCTTTGATTTTAAACATTTAAAATTGTGGTGTAATGTAAACTGTCCTTGATAGTAACTCGGTTCAGCTTTATGAAATGCAAAATATGCAGTTTCTATGCTCACCACTTTTCTGTGAGTTACTTTAAGAAACTTGTTTGTGTAGATTTATGTGTATTTATGATATACTGCAGAGATTAGAAATATAGACTGTAACTTGAGAAATGCAGAAAGGTCAGAGGTCAAGTGGAGCTTTCCAACTCCAAAGTTCATTCAAAGGTCTGTCTCCTTAAACAGGCTTTCTGTTGTAGAAAACTCATAAAAACAGCAAACACGTTGTGCCCACAGATCATTAAAACCATTGTGGTATTGATTTGTTTCCTCAAAGTTAAACAGCACAGATCCATCAATATTTTATATTTAATTTAAAGCATGAAAAATGAATAAGAAATCCAGTCATTGTGCTTCTACGTTAAACACAAAACCAAGATCACTGTTCAATTTTAATAGGTTTAAAGGGGTCATATGATATGATTTCAAGTTTTCCTTTCTCTTTGGAGTGTTACAAGCTGCACCCTTAAGGTATTCGGCCAATCACAACGCACTGGATAGCTGGCCAATCAGAGCACACCTCGCTTTTCAGACCGATGAGCTTTGTAAAAATCGACGCGTTTCAGAAAGGCGGGGCATAGAGGAGAAACAATAATGTACAGTATGTGGAAAATAATGTGTTTTTTTAACCTTAAACCGCATAAACACATTTCATTACACCAAATACACAAAATAATGTTCTTTTTAGCAAAATCATATGACCCCTTTAATGTATTTTAATGTCCTATCGATCAGCTCTTTTAATCGAAAATTATAAAGTTGTTACTAATTACTGGTCTGCTATTTAAGTTTCTTATTATTCTTATAAGACTAAAATTTCTGAATGCTACTCCTCCTAGAGCTTTCAAGCTAGAACCACCAAACTCTTCCCAGCTTTTCAGACTGATCTGACTCGGGTTGCTATATCTTTTCAGACTGATCCGACTTATAGTTTTCATAAAACTGAAGATTAAATATCACAAAAATCCCATAGACTTACATTGACGGAATGTTCAAATGAGCCAAGACTATTCAAACTCCAAATGTCAAAATTCAAATCTAAACACACTGAAGCCTTTAGACTCAATCAGACTTCCCTTCTATGTACTATTTCTAATCCATTCAAACTCATTCAAACTCATCTATCTAATACTTCTAATCTATCTATCAATCTATCTATCTAGCCTAGCGATATGCTAATCATGCTAGAAACGTACTAACATGTTAGTACCATGCTAATCATGCTATCAATATGCTAATCATGTTAGAAAAATGCTAACGACATGCTAGTAACGTGCTAATCATGCTATCAACATGCTAGTTACTTGCTAATCATGCTAGCAACATTCTAGTGACATGCTAATCATGCTACAAACATGCTAGCAACATGCTAATCATGCTACAAACATGCTAGCGACATGCTAGTAACTTGCTAATCATGTTAACAACATGTTAATAATGCTAAAAACATGGTTGCGACATGCTAGTAACTTTGTTAATCATGCTAGAAACATGATAGTCACTTGCTAATCATGGTAGCAACATGCTAGTAGCATGCTAATCATGCTAGCAACATGCTAGTAACATGCTAATCATGCTAAAAACATGCTAGCGACATGCTAGTAACTTGCTAATAACGTTAGCGACATGCTAGTAGCATGCTAATCATGCTAGAAAAATTTTAGCAATATGCTATTAACTTGCTAATCATGCTAGCGACATGGTAGTAACTTGTTAATCATGTTAACCACATGCTAGTACCTTTGCTAGTCATGCTAGCAACATGCTAATAATTTGTTAATCTTGATAGCAACATGCTATTAACATGCTAATCATGCTAGAAACATGTTAGCGACATGCTAGTAACTTGCTAGTCATGCTAGCAACATGCTAGTAACATACTAATAATGCTAACAAAATGCTAATCATGCTTGCAAAATGCTAGCAACGTGCTAGTATCATGCTACAAACATGCTAGCAACATGCTAATCATGCTACAAACATGCTAGCGACATGCTAGTAACTTGCTAATCATGTTAACAACATGTTAATAATGCTAAAAACATGGTTGCGACATGCTAGTAACTTTGTTAATCATGCTAGAAACATGATAGTCACTTGCTAATCATGGTAGCAACATGCTAGTAGCATGCTAATCATGCTAGCAACATGCTAGTAACATGCTAATCATGCTAAAAACATGCTAGCGACATGCTAGTAACTTGCTAATAACGTTAGCGACATGCTAGTAGCATGCTAATCATGCTAGAAAAATTTTAGCAATATGCTATTAACTTGCTAATCATGCTAGCGACATGGTAGTAACTTGTTAATCATGTTAACCACATGCTAGTACCTTTGCTAGTCATGCTAGCAACATGCTAATAATTTGTTAATCTTGCTAGCAACATGCTATTAACATGCTAATCATGTTAGAAACATGTTAGCGACATGCTAGTAACTTGCTAGTCATGCTAGCAACATGCTAGTAACATACTAATAATGCTAACAAAATGCTAATCATGCTTGCAAAATGCTAGCAACATGCTAGTTACTTGCTAATTATGCTAGCAACATGCTGATCATGGCAGCAAAATACTAGTAACAGGCCAATCATATTAAAACATGTTAATCATGCTAGAAACATGTTATCAACATCTATCTAATCTATCTAAATTTTTAAACTTCAGGCTTTTACAACTGCTTTAAACTTTCAGGCTAGGCTTTCTCAAGCCAACCTAAAGTTTGTCTTGACAAACTTTTTTATCTAGTTATTTATTGTGCTCTTTAATGTAGTTTACCATGGATGCACACATTAGTGAGAGCACACAGAGCATAAGTAAAAAGTAAACTCTTTTTTTCACTTGACATTCACAAACAATTAGTACAACCTCTAATTAGCTGCATGCACCTGGCTGCCCTGTGTTCAAGAGTTCAACATCCCACAAGCCACTGCATGTTCAGAGCATGCTGGGTTCTAGCCTTTTTTTAAAGCATGGAAAACACCATTGCTAGACTGTCTGCAAAAACTAAGTTGCCAGATGCACTGCATACCTTCAGTGGCGTTTATCAGGATGTGAACAACCCCATAAGAAAACATTCAGCATGCCACAGTAGTGTGTGGTGGGGTTAAGAGCTAAACAATATCAGGGCTCTTCAACTCTTTCTCTCTCGCTCTCTCTGTCCTCCACTTACTTCTAGGGCAAAAAGTCACACTTAAGCCAAATAACTTGACATTTAGGTTCCAATAAAGTTGCACACACATATTTTAATTTCTTTAATGGAAGTTTGCTGAAGCAACATGCCATAAATGCAATTTGCATCTAATGACAAAACTTTGACAGAGGGCAAGCTCTGATCCAAAATGTTTTAAGAGAATCTCTTAATTGATAGAAGAACCCCGAGTTTCAAAGCACGTCCAAACTGAACTTGTGAGGCATTTAGTCAATGTCAGGAGGCTCAAGGTTAGAAGTGGTTTTTTTTGCTTGTTTTTTTCTTCATAACTCAAGAACCCTGTGGTATCAATTCTGCATATATAGGCTATTTATTATTTACTAGACACTGTCCCAGTAGTTCCAGCTTTACACCGTGTCCTAACCAGACGTGACGTGACAAGATTCCAGCTACAAGCATTTGCTGAAGCAACATGCCATAAATGCAATTTGCATCTAATGACAAAACTTTGACAGAGGGCAAGCACTGATCCAAAATGTTTTAAGAGAATCTCTTAATTGATAGAAGAACCCCGAGTTTCAAAGCACGTCCAAACTGAACTTGTGAGGCATTTAGTCAATGTCAGGAGGCTCAAGGTTAGAAGTGTTTTTTTTGCTTGTTTTTTTCTTCATAACTCAAGAACCCTGTGGTATCAATTCTGCATATATAGGCAATTTATTATTTACTAGACACTATCCCAGTAGTTCCAGCTTTAAACCGTGTCCTAACCAGACGTGACGTGACAAGATTCCAGCTACAAGCAATTTGGATGTCCACACTAGACGCGACACGACAATGCGACCGCCATATGCGATGCGACGCGACAGAATCACTCGAATATCACAGCCATTGAGAAGCGAGAAGCGCACTGCACTCCCAACGAAATGGACATGCTTATAATCCAATTCATAAATATTAAACCTTTTTAACATTATTAAAACTACATACTGAGTGACTAATACCATCTGTGTCATGGAAAACACTTGTTGGAACACTGAGTTCGCAGTTTTAACATGTTTGCTTTAATTTATTTATTACTGAGGTAAGCTATGTAGTTGCTATCATTATGGTTACAGAGGTCACCAGTGTTGGGGAAAGTTACTTTTAAAAGTAATGCATTACAATGCATTACAAAAGTAAATTCACGTCTGTACAGTAGAACGCAGGAGAAGAAACACTCTTCAGCAATAAAAAAACAAAGCACAATTGTTAGTGTCTCTAAAGTCATTTTTGCTTATTATTATGGTTGAACTGATACTTGATACTGATATTATGGGATTAGATGCATTTGTGTTATTTAACATATTTAATTATTGCAGGTTTGCGTCATATTCTGAGTTTGCATTTCACTGTTTTAATTCATTTTGATTAATACTAAATCTGTTTTTTGTGAGTGGGATGAATTAATGCACATTCACATTTAGTCTAGAACTACAGTAACATCATGTTCACACAGCGCACACAACGCCGCTGTACTCCCGATTTCTCCCAATATCGGAGAGCTGTCAGTCAATAAATGGGAAAACAAAGTAACTGGCATTACTTTTTTGAAAAAAGTAACTCAGATATTTTCTTGTAAATTAAAAAAGTAATGCGTTACTTGAAAAAAGTAATCTGATTACGTAACTCGCAATACTTGTAATGAGTTACCCCCAACACTGGAGGTCACACTAAATGATATTCAAAGTCACATTAGACACTTTTCACATTGAATAAAGCACATAATATGGAAAGCCGTTGTAACATTTAATCTATAAGCCGTACTAGTATCTATTTTCATGGTACTAGTGTCTATTTTTTAGATACTAGTATCTTTTCCATTAAGTACTAGTACTTATTCATTAGGTACTAGTGCTTATCCTTAGCAATGCATATTACTAATGATAAATACATTTAAAATTTATTTATGTAGGAAATTTATTAAATATCTTCATGGAACATGATCTTTATTTAATATCCTAATGATTTTTGGCATGAAATAAAAATCGATAATTTTGACTCATACAATGTATTGTTGCTCTTTTGAATCAGACTAATTCTAAATGTGTACATTACATTTTTTTTACTTTTATCATATCTGCAATACATTTATGTTGGTTCTGTTATGTTTACAAAACCGTTTCTGTTTCAAAAATTAAGTTTTGTTATATTTACGGCAGGAAATTTACAAAATATCTTCATGGAACATGATCTTTACTTAATATTCTAATGATTTTTGGTATAAAAGAAAAATCGTTAATTTTGACCCATACAATGTATTTTTGGATATTGCTACAAATATACACCAGCGACTTATGACTGGTTTTGTGGTCCAGGGTCACATATTATCATTTTTATATATTATATATATATATCATATATTTTAAGTAGACATAATAATCCATTTTAAATTGCAGAAAACACTCTGATGTGTCAGGCCATCAGAACCGAACCGAACCCGAAAACCGTGGTTAAACAATTGAGGTATGTATTGAACCATGGTGTAACTGTATTGTTACACCCCTAATATATATATATATATATATATATACATACAGGTGCATCTCAATAAATTAGAATGTCGTGGAAAAGTTCATT
>NW_015505195.1:862021-862230 GCF_001515645.1 Sinocyclocheilus grahami
TTCAGTGCACACAGACTGAAGTAGTTTAAGTCTTTGGTTCTTTTAATTGTGACGATTTTGGCTCACATTTAACAAAAACCCACCAATTCTCAATTCTCAAATCTCAACAAATTAGAATACTTCATAAGACCAATAAAAAAATATTTTTAGTGAATTGTTGGCCTTCTCGAAAGTATGTTCATTTACTGTACATGTACTCAATACTTGGT
>NW_015505195.1:862412-864111 GCF_001515645.1 Sinocyclocheilus grahami
GGGACACTGCAACTCACACTCATTAATATCTTCAACATGACATCACAATAATGAGCAAACAGAGCTTTATTTGTTAAAACATTATATCAGAATAGACTAGTAAAAAAAAAAAGTCTGCTTTATTTTATTTTGTAGACTTTGGTGTTTGTTCAGTCTCTGTGAAAATTAACCATTGAAAGAATATTATTCACAAAAAAAGAAATCACATTACTAAGTCAAACGGCCTTGGTGAGCTTTAAATATGAAACACATGTAATACATATTTTTTTCAATTTATTGGGGGCACAGTTTACAGGTGGATCATCCCACTGGGAATTCTCTCAGTGCTCCAGATGGCCAATCTGCTACTGACTTCATGGAGCGACAGCTGGTTTCCTTACCTTCTTAACCTCCTCACACTCATCTTAGTGTAAAGAGAGCTCGGTCGGTAAATAAAAGCAGTATTAACACAATCAAGTTACCGAAAGCCATTCTTTTTGCTCTTAGGACAAAACAAAAGAATGAAGTTATTGTCTTCAGTGTGCTCTGTGATAGAAAACAGATAGAGTGACTGTCCACAGTGACTCATCACAGCTAGTGCTACACATAATGACATGCTGTGGAAAGTGAGCTGAGATTATAAGAGGGGAGATGAAGGGATGATTACAGGCTCTTGCAAGTCCACTGGCAGCTCCGTGACACTTAAGGCACTGAGATGTGAAATACCAAGATAACCAAGTGTCAGATTATATTTAAGCAAACAATTAGAAGTTAAACATGTATAATCATTATAATGGAAAGTGAATAGCACTTGCCGAATGCGATCACAAGACAATAATGTCTGTTGGTTGACCAGAGTACGTTTTCAACTATATCCATACATGAAACATAAATTAATTTCAGTCACTACAGCATGATTCAGTGGATGTGATACATCTATTTACAACAATATTGTGAAATATTATTACAATTTAAAATAACTGTTTTCTATTTTAATATATTTAAAATGTAATTTATTCCTGTGATGGTAAAGCTGAATTTTCAGCATCTTCAGTATCACATGATCCTTCAGAAATCATTCTAATATGCTGATTCGCTGCTCAGTTATTATTATATATACATACAGGTGCATCTCAATAAATTAGAATGTCGTGGAAAAGTTCATTTATTTCAGTAATTCAACTCAAATTGTGAAACTCGTGTATTAAATAAATTCAGTGCACACAGACTGAAGTAGTTTAAGTCTTTGGTTCTTTTAATTGTGACGATTTTGGCTCACATTTAACAAAAACCCACCAATTCTCAAATCTCAACAAATTAGAATACTTCATAAGACCAATAAAAAAATATTTTTAGTGAATTGTTGGCCTTCTGGAAAGTATGTTCATTTACTGTACATGTACTCAATACTTGGTAGGGGCTCATTTTGCTTTAATTACTGCCTCAATTCGGCGTGACATGGAGGTGATCAGTGTTACGGGGCGGACAAGATGTGAGACATGTGGACCCATGTGCAAGCTTTATTCTGAACAGAAGACAGAGACGTGGTCATAACAGGCAGGGTCGAACAAAGGCAAACAGGTATATGGCGGGCAAAACACAAGAATAGTCCTAGGGCTAGCGGAGGGCGACGATTGGCAGACAGAATCACAGGGGCGAGACTAGAGGGATAAATCCAGGGAAAACAGGCAAAGATCAGAAACCGCGAAAACAGGCAAGG
>NW_015505195.1:865188-886860 GCF_001515645.1 Sinocyclocheilus grahami
TATTCTAATTGGTTGAGATAGTGAATTGGTGGGTTTTTGTTAAATGTGAGCCAAAATCATCACAATTAAAAGAACCAAAGACAAACTATTTCAGTCTGTGTGCATTGAATTTATTTAATACACGAGTTTCACAATTTGAATTGAATTACTGAAATAAATGAACTTTTCCATGACATTCTAATTTATTGAGATGCACCTGTGTATATATATATATATATATATATATATATATATATATATATATATTCTGTGGTGACTGAAATGTATAAGGCATTTAGTTTAGCCATTCTGTTAATAAAATATGGTTAAGCATGTTATTTAATGCAGTCCTTTGATAATTTAATATTAAGATGAGTTTCTAAAAAAAATGTATGGGAGGAGTTGATCTGTTGTCACTATCTAATGGCCTTCCCCTGTGTGAGAAGATGAGAGCTTTTGGCTTGGCGTCTCAAATTTCCTTTTGATTCCCCTGCCCTGGTAGACAGGAGCCACTGAGGCATGATGATTACATGAGTGAACATAATCATACCTTTCTCTCAGCCATGCTCTCATTAGTCTTACAAATACAGCTATGCCAGTTAGGTGATTTTGAGACAAGCAGATGACATGACTGGCATACCCATCTCTTGTATCAGAAGGCAGGGTGGGCAGGACCGGGGGGACCATTCACCCATTGTACCAGGACAAACTGAGAGCTCACCAGCAGGCACACAATGAGCTCTGTGAGGCACAAAACAAATGTAGTATTGTTTGGGCTACTTTTTGCTGTTTCCTGTGCTGGGAGAAAGTTGCACCCACACAGAGCTCTGGAGCTTCTGTCATCTTTGGTCCATACCACCAACTTGAAGGCCTACTGCATCCTTTTGTGCAAGCGAAAAATGTATTTGATCAATGCATATGAAAATAGAATTTATCACACAATTCATAATCAACATTTACCTAAAGACATCAATGTTTATTCGTCACACACACTGGCAGTGAATGTGGATTAAAATGTGGATAAAAGGAGGAATGGACTATTACCACTAAATATCAAATCAAATGCCATCTGCAAATAAATGATAATACACAGTTCTCAGAAATAACTTTTCAGTAATTTTTTCCAACTTGTATCTATTATTAACCCGAATCATATTCATAAAGCTTGACAACAGAAAGTGTCTAAGACTTTTTGTTTTCATTTTAAAAAATATATCTATTTTGTTATATTTTCAAACCTAATACTGTAAACGTTTTTAAACATTTTGTGAATTGTTTTGATTGAAACATATGCTTGTGCTATATTTCTTTAAAATAAATGCCACTTGTTTTATATGTTGATATATAATGCAAAGACATTTGTGTATTTTTTAGTTCATATATTTTTTAATATATATAAATATCAATACACACCATTATATATAATGCAGATATGTTAATGAACAGTATATATTGTGTCTGGGGGCTTTGGGTTTTTGGGGTGGGCCTGTCTGTCGACAAACAGAGAATCCAGTTCGATGTTGCCCCTGGATTCTCCTGCACTGACAAGTTCCTTCATTGAAAAGTGAAAAATGGCTCCATGGGAAAAAGCACTAATACTTTCTCAAACTAAACATTCTCCAAATCCCACAATATAATTTAGTCATCATCTAATGATCATGAGAATATGGTCACATTGATGTTTCCAAAACACTCATATTCATATGACCAACGACAGATTTATGATCATTCCTTACAGATAAAAACACATAAACAGCGTGTTGCGTGTGTAAAGCATGAAAAGTATCTTTACAGGGGCACATTTCTCTCACAATGATAAACAGCAATCAAAACTGTCCGTGCATGCAGTCACTGGCTGTCCAAACAAAGATAAACAATGAGAGTGCTGTCACTCCCTCTGAGTGCAGCAGAAGATGCCTGTTGTTTGTTGGTGTAGTCTTTTCACTTCGTTTTTTGCAAAGGCCACAGATTTCACCCCTCACCTGCTTCCCGCTGGATCAGATCTGTTTGACCCTGCTCTGAGACAAAGCACAGACTATTGAAAACTAAGCCTGCATACAATGACGCCAAAAGATGATAAATTACACCGATGATGAATTAATGTCACAATAAGGTCATTGATTCATCCAAGCCTGGCTGAACAAAAGGTCGGCTCGACTTGTGACAAAAGTGAATGGCTTAGTGCTCCACTGGCCAGACTCTGGGTGTTGAAAAGTGTCAGCTTTGCAAAGCAGCTGAAAGTGCAGATAGATGAACATAGAAGACACTTATTAAGAATGAATGTGTCAGTCAGCTTATTATAATTTAGCATTGAGTGCTTCTGTGCTGCAGTACATCTGTTTTAAAAAAATCTGTTAAACAGAGAAAGCCTAAGGACAAGACATTTTATCATTAAAGAAAAGGAAGTGCACCTGTTCTTGTTCTAAGAAAATATTCTTGGCTCATATTGGTCGGAATAGGATGCTAATATTTCGCCTCAGGTCATGTTGTTCGGCATGGTTAGTACAAAACACGTTAAGCTAAAGCTAAATCACTAAATCACCTGAATACAAATAAAATAAAATAATCAAGTACATAGTACTTTATCCTATACTTTTCTTTTACATATAATTTTCTCTGACACTTTTAGTTATATATATATACTATATAACTATAAGTAACATATAGTGCACTTATAACTTATAAGGGAGACACTTAATCTGGTGTTCCCTGTCTTGCTCAAAGGAACAGTGTAACATCAGTCCTGCTGAAGTTGAATTCAAATATAGTCAGAGGTGGACAGTAACTAAGTACATTTACTTGAGTATTGTACTTAAGTACACTTTTTGAGTATCTGTACTTTACTTGAGTATTATTTTTTCTGGGAACTTATGACTTTAACTTCACTACATTTGAAAGACAAATATTGTACTTTTCACTCTACTACATTTCTGTCAGGGTCCTCGAAGTATAGAAAGTCGTTATTATATAGCAGCTTTGAAAGTCAGTAGGTGATTTTTTTCTTCTCTAAAACTTGACTTTCTTTTTTTCAGACAGTTTATCAGTAATCACTCTTGTAGGGCTACATGAAGAGATTTCCCTGCATTTTTTGAACACGCAGACCGTTCTGTGTGTGACATCAAAGTACTGCAAGAGCGATTATACGGCATTTAAAATGTTTGTTTTGATGTCAAATAAGTCTTGCTGTTTTGCTTTTTTGTTAAAGCAGTGTTGCTGTTGTAAAGTTATACATCTACGGTTGTGTTGTTGGTTTTTAAAGCAGGTTCAATTTTTTTTTCTTCCTTATCACTCTGTATTTACAGGATTTCACTGTCCACTCTGTTCAAATGTGGATGAATGGCTACACATAGATGTGTGCCACACTGTCAGAGCTGTGTGAGATCACTACCATCCTGCTTTTGTGGGGTGGATAGGGGTGTTAAATATTTATTTATGGGTTTTTTCCCCCCATAGGTTTTTAACATTCTAAAAGCTCTTTATTCCAAAGATACTACAAGCTAGTCAGTGTATTCAGCAGGTGTAATGTATTCTAAGTTGCTTCAGAAGTATTGCAAGTATTACGTACAACAATAAAACAGTGCATTGACATAAAAAAGGACATTTACTTTTGGTACTTAAGTACTTTTAAAAGCAAGTACTTCGGTACTTTTACTTAAGTAAAAATCTGTCTTTACTTGTAATGGAGTAATATTTGACCAGCAGTATCTGAACTTTCACTCAAGTAATGGAGTTGAGTACTTTGTCCGCCTCTGATATATAGTCCATTACAAGTGTGCAAAATTAGACTTAATTTCTTAGGCTTTTCTGCCCCCTATTGGAGAAATATGCATACAACGAGCCGAGAAACAAAAACAGCAGGATGTGTTTTTCCCACTTCGGGCTCAGAAAATATCGCCGCCTCTGAATCAAAATTAAGTAATAGCCGTAAAACAGGAAGTAGAACTAAGCGATACAACGACACGGTAGAAAGTGGATAGTCTGCATTTAGCGCCGTTACAAAGTAAGCAAAGACTTTTTAGTTAGCTAATTTAGTCAATTTAGGCTAAAACTATAATTGAATTCAACCAGAGCTATAGAAGCCTTTCATACGAATGTCAGGAATTGTACTGTCTAAATATGTGTAAGCTGTTATGCATTTTGCTTTGAGTAAGTTGCAGTTGACATGGCAGACAGGAATCCAGCTATTGTGGTGGTCGGTGCTGGAGTGGCAGGACTCGCTGCAGCCAAGAAACTGAAAGAATATGGGTTTAATGACGTCACGGTGCTGGAAGCGTCCGAGAGGGTCGGAGGAAGAGTAGCTACTGCAACTCTAGGTGAATAGCCTTCATTATAGCTCAAATAGAATTACAGTATTAAGTTAAATGTCATAAAATATTAAAAGTTATTCCATAATGTAATACCAATAATGAAATAAAGTATTATTAATAATAATTTTAATGGCTTGTTCTTTTTGTCAATTATATTTATTATTCATAATAATGTTTATTATATGATCATTGTTTTAACAAACAAATAAATGTGTGGTTGTGTGTTAGAGGAAGCTCAAATCTGTGAACCCATGGCTTAGTTTCACTTCCATTAAATATGTATATATATTTGTGTGTGTGTGTGTGCTGTGTCAACAGATTATATCATGTGATTTTAAATCCAATTTATGATGGGACAAGGAACTGACCTTTCATGGCATTTTTTACTTTTATGAGGGTATATTTTCATAAACACACAGTATGTGTGTATGTAGGAAATATGGGGCTTTAAGATAAAATAAAAATATAAATAAGGATACAATTAAGATAAACATAAAACAAAAAGAATTTTTTTGTGCATATTTTATATATCTGGGGCACATCCTGTAACACTTTCTCCTAAGCCCTGGTTAATTTCTGACCCTATAATGCTGTATTCTATGCTGTATTAATATTTAACAATACATATGTTACTGTCTTTCTCTTATTATGTGAAAGGTAATGCATGTGTTGATACCGGAGCACAGTACATCCATGGGGCGTCAGAAGAAAACCCAGTCTACTGTCTACTAAAAAAGTCTGGCCTTCTAAACCAGATCCCTGAGATGGGCGAAGAAGCATTTTATAGTAACAAGGGACACAAAGTAGATGCAAACTTCGCCAGATATGCATATGGAGCTGGGGAAAGCTTCATTCGATATCGTGGCTCCAACACGGGAAAGAGTTTAGGTGAACACTATGCAGAAAAAACCCAGGGTATGATTGACAGCTTGCAAGAAGACAGTGACAAGAGAACGAGAATGCAGAGTATTTTTGCTTTGGTCGGAAAAGACATGCTGATTGACGTTGGAGCTTCAGACCTCCACAGGATCTCTCTTGACTCCTGGCAGTATTATATCAACATGGGTGATAGTCTCAATATTGCAGGGTATGATGGGTTGAGAAGAAGATCTGCATTCATTTGCAATTATTGCTCATTAAATGATTTAATTAGTGTTAAATGTTGTGTATGTATGTCAGTTTCATGTTTCAGCTTGTGGATAAGCTGCTGGAGGACTTCCCTAAAGATCGTTTGCTGCTGAAAAGAGAAGTTAGTAAGATCAAATGGGATGGATCTTTTTGTGTTGCCCCTCCTCATGATGAACTTCTCCTCTCTGCTCACACTGAATCTCCTTCTGAAGAAAAACTCTGCCAGTACCCAGTTTGCATTGTCTGTGAGAATGGAGAAGAGATTGTAGCCGATCATGTAATTGTGACCATTTCATTAGGTATGTGTTGATAAGGATTAAGTATTATGAGTAAGATGCTGTCTGAAGTGAGGACTATGTAATTGCTTAATAGATAAATTTAGCTATTTATAATTGAGAGATCTCTCTCTCTCTCTCTCTCTCTCTCTCTCTCTCTCTGTGTGTGTGTGTGTGTGTGTGTTTTAAAGGTTGCCTAAAAGCACAAGCATCCAGCCTATTCATCCCCAGTCTCCCAACCGAGAAAATGGAGGCCATCGATAAGCTGTGCTTTGGCAGTATTGCCAAGATCTTTTTGGAGTATGAAGAGGCATTCTGGGAAAGTGATGTTGGTACTATCAGCCTCATTTATGAAGATGACACCCCTGCCTCAGTATCCACCAATAAAATGCAGTGGCTCAAGAACATGCAGTTCTTTTCTGTCCTGAGACCCAAAGAAAGGTTCATGTTGTATCAAACTACAGTGACATTTTCAGTAATAATAATAAAAAATAATAAGTAGTAGTAGTAGCATTGTTATTATGACTGTTAATGGTGCAAAAAGCTGTAGTAACATTATTAGTGTACCTCAGGAAAAAAATATAACATGACACCTTTAACATTGTTACTTGTTAGGGTTTATTCATCTTTAATTCTTTCTTTTCTAGGTTTGGCAATATCTTAATTGGCTGGTGTCCAGGAGACATAGCTGACCTGGTTGAAACCATGACAGACGATGAACTCTCAACTGCGATCACTGATCATCTCAAAATGTTCTTAGGTAAAGAATTCTCTTTAGTAAATATCCATATTATTACTTTAGGGTGTTTGCTAATGTGTTAGTTACAAGACTTTAAGGTTTTTAAAAGTTCTAAGAAATGTATTGGTGAAAGGTTTTTCAAAAATATCTTGCGTTTTTAATATTTTCTGTACTTCCAAGGACATTCAAACATTCCTCAGCCGAAATCCATATTCTGCACCAAATGGCGCAGCAACAAGTTCATAAAGGGAACCTACGCTTTCCTCCCCGTTGGTGTTGATGGGAAAGTTATGGACACACTGGCACAACCACTAGTGGGCAGCCAGCATCCTAATAAAGTATGATTTTTTTCTTCTTCTTAATGGATTATCATTTTTATTTAATTATGGGCTATCAAGGAGAAGGTTTTCATACAGAAGTATGTTTAAAAGAGGGTTAGGATTAGGCCCTCCTTTGTTTTCTTTTCTTTGTCAAAGTATTAAAGTGATTTTTCACTTCATATATTTCAGGATCATCAGGTCCTGTTTGCAGGTGAGGCAACAATGAAGACTCTTTATGGCACAGTGCAAGGAGCTCTACTCTCAGGACACAGGGAGGCAGACAGACTGGCAGCACTTTACAAGAAGACAGTGGCTGCCACTTCAGCTACCTCATTGGACAAGCAAGTTTAGAGAGTTAAAAACTGTTGATAATCTAAAAGTAATTCTTTGGGTGATAGTGTCCAAAAACGGAAATGACAGAGAAAGGTTTTTGACAGAGGATGTGATCGCCACCATGAGGCTGCTCTGTGTAAAATAAAAGAATTGTAACAGTTTTTTAAGAGCAGAACTATTTTAATTAAGAAAAAAGACTGAAGTTTTAATATTTTACTGTTGTATACTGTACTTTTTTTTATAGCATATTCTATGTTTTTTTTATGACGAGCTGAACATATGATCAGAATTTCAAACTATGTTTTTAAATAAAATATTGCATGCTACATTGTGGTTTGATTATTAAAATTCTAAGCTGCTGGTTTGCACGAATCTATTTTATTTAGAGGAAAAATAACAGCTATTTCTTCATGGGAACAAAAATCCAAACAGAACGAACAGCGGAACTATTGGCAGTTGCAGCACAAGTTTCCAGGCGGAGCATGTAATGCTGGTACACCCTCGTGCCGTTTGTTGATGGTGACCTTCTTCATTCTGAAGAGTTCTGTTATTATGTTCTTACACTTATGAATATATTTACTACATAGCCGTGTCCAGTGTTGCAAATTTTATGGTCATGGCTTTAAATACAATTGGTCAGCCTTGCATGAGTATATTTAGGTAAGTAAGTTAGTGAACCGATAGCACATTGAGTTCTCTCGTCTTTGGTATAGTGTGGTAGTGAATGTATTTTCGTGTTTAGAGTTATGTATTAGTTTTAAGATATTTTTGTTCCCATTCACAATTTATTAGACCTGCTTATGGAAGGATTTTGCTTTCTTAACTAACGTTATTTCCTTAATGATATAGTGTCTCTATAAACCGTCAATCGATCTGACTTCGCACTGAAGGAGATCAGATGATTCAGGTTCTGACGCTATTTCGTTATTTTTCCATTTTACTACAGCTAGCTTAAACATGAATTTGAATTTCCGTTTATTGTTTAGTCACCCACAGGTGCTTGCAAGCCACATCCACATTTCACACCGCAGCCTTTCAGTCAAACTCCAACAGTACGTGTGTGGTCCGCTTTGGGAGGCAGCAGTATGAGAGTATGCATCCGGTTCTGTTGGTGAGACCTGACGGGTCCACCATCAACATCAGATATAAAGAGCCCAGAAGAATAATGAAGGTTAGTGGTTTATATTCTAGGCTTTTTCGTTAAAGGTACACTTCACCCAAAACTCAATGTCATGTTGATGTAATACTTTATTTTTCAGTTGAACACAAAATTATCAATTTTTTTGAAGAACTGTCTTACAATGGCAGTTCAAAATGTCATCCAGTTTTTTTTTTTTTTTTAAAGGACCTGAGGTTGGTATTTTGAGTCAGTTATCAATAGTTTTTACTGTATTTTGTTCCCCTACCAGATGCCTGTGGACATCACCACCCTCTCGGAGGAGGAGAGGAAAATCAGAATGCGGAAAAGAGAACCGAAGAGGGCAGCAAAACAGAAATTGGATGATTTTGAGGATGATTTCAAAGTTGATGATTACAGCAAATTCTGGAAGAAGAAATGAATGGACTGATGCAGTTGAATGCCTCATTCAGACTATTTACGTATGTTTTCTCATGTACAATATTGCAATTTTGTTTTTTATGTCACTCTGCAATTAAAAAGTCTTGCAATGTTTGTTGTCATTCTCTGCCTTTTTTATTTGTTGCTAAATTGCAGCATTAACTTTTTTTCTTAAGTATTCTTATATATATATATATATATATATATACTGTACTGATCAAAAGTGCTTAATTTTTTACAGTTTTTAGGAATTAATACATTTAGATTATTATGCTTTATGTGTCATAATGCGTAACTCTCAGCATTGCATTCTCTGGAACAGGCTGATTAATTATTAATGAAGTTAGCACCTGCTTCAAAGTTCACACTTTTGCCTCAGGCATTGTACAAAATGCCAGCTTCAGCTGAGCTTGTAACGGGCACCCCAGAGCCCGAGGTGCCTAGGAAGTTTACTTTGGAGGCTGCTGTTATTGCTGTGGTTGTGGTTTATTTTGTGTTTGTGTTGGCAGTCGGAATATGGGTAAGTGAAAGTCTGCAGCCTAGTAATATTTGCATTGATGTAGAGAATCCTGTAATTGTTGATGCAGAGATAGAACTGGTGTGTTTTTGATTTGAAGTCCTCAATCGGAGCCGACAGTGGGTGGATACTTCTTGGCTGGACGATCCATGACCTGGTGGCCAGTGAGTTTTTGTGTGTTTACTTTAATGAAGCTGGAATTGTTTATTTTGTGGATGTCTACAAGGAAGCATCTTGATTTTTAAAGTCCTTATCTGGAAAGCGGAAATAATGAAATCAACAGACTCTCCTAAAATATATATTTTTTCATGTAAACACATTATGAAGTGAATGTGTTTTACATTAAATAAATGAAATAATATATAACAGTTTTACACATCATGTTCACAGATAATTTGTGTTTAGTGTGAAGAAATGTCTTTTTCAGCTTGATTTATCATAGCTTTGTTTAGTTTTGAGAGTGTTTTCTCAGTATGTCTCTCTTGTGTTGTGTTTCAACAGATTGGAGCCTCTTTGATGTCGAGTAACGTAGGCAGCGGTCTGTTCATTGGATTAGCAGGAACAGGAGCCGCAGGGGGACTCGCAGTCGGGGGATTTGAGAGGAATGTACGACTGACAAATCAGTCCTCATCCTACAAGCTTTCAGTGTTACAGTAATTACTAATTTCACTTGTAGTTGTCTAAGGCTAAGCAAATGTTTGACCGTTTTAATGCATCACATGCTGAAACAAAACATCTTATCAGACATCAAGTATGATGCTCTTTAGGCAGCATGGGTCCTCATTGCCTTGGGCTGGATCTTTGTGCCCGTGTATATTTCTGCTGGAGTGGTCACAATGCCAGAGTATCTGAGAAAGAGGTCCGGGGGTCAGCGCATCCGAATCTACATGAGTGTGCTCTCTCTCATCCTCTACATTTTCACCAAGATATCAGTAAGACTCCTTAGTTTAATAAATGTGAATGAAGTATTATTAAATAATATATAACAATTATTCTGTATTTTTTATATATGTATTGAATATATTTGTTAAGCATTTGTTAAGCAAACTTGTTATATATTAATTTAAAATAAAATAACAGTACATTAATACAAACGGAAACTTTCCAAAACTGGAAGAAAAAAAATGGTAATCTGATATACAATTAGAAAAAAAGTATTCAATTACAAAAATATGCAAATTAGAAGGACAAGAGGACTTTATATTGTTATGTATTGTTTTAAATTTAAATTATAATGATAAATGAGTCTAGCATGAATGAAAAAAAACCATATATAACTATTATTTTATCATAAAGCATGTTTTTTATTGATACTTAAGCCAAAGCGCAACAATACAATATGCTATGAAGTCTACAATAACAGTAAACAACAAATAGCATTTCAGCATAGTTGTAAGTTTTAATGTATGTGTAATAAAGTTATTCATAATCTTAACCGTGTTCTTTCCAGACAGACACTTTCCAGGCTGGGATGGGACCTGTATGTCTCCACCGTTGTGCTGCTAGTCGTCACTGCACTCTATACGATAGCTGGTAATAAAACAACACATAAATGACTGATACTTTCGATAACTTAGGGGGTCAGCATGGGTCACAGCATTATGCCTAAATGTGATTCTAGATGAAATGCTTAAATTGGTGGCTTGTTTTAATGCAGGTGGCCTGACAGCGGTTATATACACTGATGCCTTTCAGACCGTCATCATAATAGGAGCATTTGTCCTCATGTTCATAGGTATAGATCTCTCGCTGATGAAATGTTATACTTACAAGAATTATTCCAGGGTAAGAACAGTGATTGCATTTCAATTGAATTTCCCCTGACAGCATTCAACAAAGTTGGCTGGTGTGAGGGTTTGCTGGTTCAGTATGAGAGAGCTGTACCTGCTATCACAGTTCCCAACACCACTTGTCATCTTCCTCGGTCCGACGCCTTTCATATCTTCAGAGATCCAGTGACAGGAGATGTTCCTTGGCCAGGCCTAATTTTTGGACTCACTGTTCTGGCCACATGGGTGTGGTGCACAGACCAGGTGAATTTATAATACTGTAGATTTTTGCTTGAATTAGTATTCAGCAGAGGATTTCACAAATTTGTCTCTTTAAGCGTAAAAATTGTTTTACAGCAAGCAGTTGCATCTGTTTCATGTTTGAAGGTGATAGTGCAAAGGTCTCTCTCTGCCAAAAACTTGTCCCATGCCAAAGGCGTTTCGGTACTCGGTGGCTACCTCAAGGTCTTCCCTCTGTTCTTCGTCGTTATGCCAGGAATGATCAGCAGAGCTCTCTACCCAAGTACTACTCAGTCATTCCTTGCGTTTCCCCTAATCTATGGTCTGGATTTAAGAAAGATGTTACCTAAACATTTGTTTAACCCATAAAACGGGGTTTAATGGACTATTCACACCATTAATTTGCATAAATGTAAAATCTCTACTTTTATGGTTA
This sequence comes from Sinocyclocheilus grahami, assembly GCF_001515645.1. Classification (NCBI taxonomy): domain Eukaryota; kingdom Metazoa; phylum Chordata; class Actinopteri; order Cypriniformes; family Cyprinidae; genus Sinocyclocheilus; species Sinocyclocheilus grahami. The sequence continues at coordinate 876,790 of NW_015505195.1, forward strand.
GTAGTAGTAGTTAGTAGTAGTAGTAGTTTATGCATTTTCTAGATGAAGTAGGATGTGTGGATCCTGGTGAGTGTATGGAGATCTGTGGGGCCAGTGTTGGCTGCTCTAACATTGCCTACCCAAAGTTAGTTGTGGAGATCATGCCAGTGGGTATGACAACCTTATGTTTTTTTCAGAATAATCAGATGTGATTTTTCAATTTGTTGAAATTTGTTGTTCTGTCCACTAGGATCATTTTAACAAAATTAATTCGATCGAAAATGTTAATAAACTAACAGTTGTTCTAAATAGCATCAATAGTATAATTATATTATAATAAAATATTTAAATTATAATATATATCTGTGATAAATTATAATAGATGTTATAATTTAAGTCTCTATAGTTACTTTTCCTTATTTTTTAAGAGAAACGTTAATGTTACTTTTGCCAGAATTTCAATTTTAAGCTTTTCTACCCAGTTCTTTTATGATACGATTTTGATAAGACAGTTTGAAGATCATAATGGCTAAACATATTTCAAAGTACTTTTTAAGTGCCTTCAAAATGCCTCATTCAAATAATTTATGTAGTGAGAGAGAGCCTATAATGCTCTTGTACAAAAAAAAAAAAGGGATGCTCCGATATGATCAAATATGTTGACTGCTACAACAGAGATTACAGAGCAACAATGATGTTCCTCTTGTTCTTGATTTGCTAATGCATTCTTTCTTTCCTTGTAATTGTGTTGTAGGTTTGAGGGTCTGATGATCGCTGTAATGATGGCAGCACTCATGTCCTCTCTCACCTCTCACCATGGACATATGGCAACTTAATCGGCACCGGGCCACTGAGAGAGAGCTCATGGTAGTGGGCAGATAGTCTGTTAAATGTTTCGTGGAAAAACTTTCATTTTGAACATACAGTATTTTTCAGAAATAAACTGAAGTATCTAAAAGAAGTGAATGCTGTCATTATATGCTTACAAACTAGTTCAACGAAAGTGGAAGCAGTCCACCACCAATTCCACCAAGTGGTTTAACCACATCAGGGTGGTTTTGTTGACCTGTTTTGGGGCGATAAAGGCACCATTTGAGCTTTCAGTGTCAGTGAGGCTCATGAAACACGAATAAGTTCAAAATCAAATCAGACCAGTTGTCCTTTTCCATAATATACACTTTTATTTTACTGAACAGCCTGAGTCTCATGGGTCTTAATTGCTGCTGTTTACTTACATCCACAGGGTGTTCATTTTATTGCTAGTGGCCCTGAGCATTGTGTGGATTCCAGTCATTCAAGCAGCTAATAGTGGACAACTCTTTAACTACATTCAGTCAATCACTAGCTACCTGGCATCTCCCATCACCACAGTGTTCATTATGGCAATCTTATGGGGGCGAGTAAATGAACAGGTGAATTAATAAACCTTTTCTTGTGCCCATGCAATAAAGTGAAAGTTCAATGGCCTATTACACTTGATGCATTTATTTAAAAAAGTTTGTATAACATTCAAGTTAAGTTGTTTTCTTTTTATCTTGCACAGGGTGCTTTTTGGGGTCTGATGGTGGGACTAGTGGTGGGCACTGTGAGGATGGTAATGGAATTTGTGTACAGTCCCCCATCATGCAGAGAAAAAGACCTGCGTCCTGCCCTGCTGAAAGATGTGCACTACCTGTATTTTGCTCTCATCCTGCTTGCACTGACAGCTCTGATCATCACAGCTTTCAGCCTCTGCACGGCACCTATTCCAGAGCAACATGTAACTATGGATCGCGATCCAAATACATACACATTTAAAGAATTCTTTATCCACTTGTATACAAAAGTACAAAAAGGAGATAAATGCTACATACCCAATTACACGGGGACTTTGCATGCATTTATATTGGTTTAAAATGTTTAAAAAATGCATATAACAGACTAATCCCACTCCTAAAAACATTTAGCATTTTTTGTTTAATTTTAGTGATTAATTGTAATTTAATTCATTTATGAACCACTTTCTTCCCTATTAATGTCCACAAAAATAAGTTTTGTCAGGTTTTAGCTACTCAAAGTACCAACACATGTACACTACCTTCATTTTGAAAATGTATTTATGTAGACAAGACTTTCATTTCTTTATTGGCATTAAAAACAGCAAAGAAAGAATGTATAATGTATTATTTATTTATATATTGGTTATACTTTATTTCGATAGTCCACTTTAGACACTCTACTAACTATAAGTAACTTTGCAACTAACTCTCAATTAACTTGCAACTGTATGTAATCTAACTCTAGGTTAGGGTTAGTAGAATAAGTTGCAAAGTTACTTATAGTCAGTAGAATGTCTGTGGGGGGACCATCACAATAAAGTATCAGATATTAAGCAGACAGTCTACTAATACTCTAACGACTGGTAGTTGACATGCAGTAACAAAGTTAATTATAGTTAGTTGAAGGTCTAAAGTAGACTATCAACAATAAAGTATCAGATATTAAGCAGACAGTCTACTAATACTCTAACGACTGGTAGTTGACATGCAGTTACAAAGTTAATTATAGTTAGTTGAAGGTCTAAAGTAGACTATCAAAATAAAGTGTTGCCTACATATTTATATGAACAAAACATATTATTGAAGACAATATTTTAGTAGAAACACACTGAACATGAGCTAATATAACACTTATATTTCATTTTAGCTCGTTCGTTTGACCTGGTGGACAAGACTGGGCTAGAGGGTCCCAACCAGCAGGCTCTGCTCCGAGCACTACAGAGTCAGAGGGGTCGGATGAGGATACGCCTGCATGGTGGAAGCGTGCTGGAATGTGGCTGTGTGGTCTCTCCCATGTGGCTAAACGAGATGAGTGAGGAGGAACAGAAGGCTCTGGAAAGGAAACTCACCAGTATTGAAGAAGACCACACCTGGAAGACTGTCTGCAATGTTAATGCCCTTATTTTACTCACTGTCAATGTCTTTCTTTGGGGGTACTTTGCGTAAATAGCTTGGAAGGACCCCTTTTTTTGTTGTTTGTTTTTTGGTTTTGTAAGAAACTCTACAATACTGGTGAAAAACACATCTGGTTGTCTGCAATTAAATGCTTTCGTTTTATGTTGTCAATGTCTTTTTTTTTTTTTTTACTTTAATGTACAATAAAAGTTGTGAATAGCACATTTTTGCTGTTATTTTGGTGAGTTGATTTTTTATTTAAAAAAGTCCGATTTTGTATTAACTTTTAATTTGAAAGTTTATTAAAAGCAGCTTGCTGTCACAGTGATAACTAAACATATATACTGTAATAATGCGTGCTGTGTCATAATGACAAAGCAAAAAAAGTAAGATGCCTCTAATCATTCTCACTCAGGGGCGGGGCTTCACCAGGCTGTAAGATAAGATAATATTATATTATAACTTATTAAAATACTAAACATTTATATATTTCATATTTTAGTTGGTCTCCTCAACAATTGTTTTCATTGATGAGCATGCAGTGTAGAAATGAACAGATTAGTGATTCTTATGATGCACTTCTTGTCTTTATAAATAAACAAGCTTGAAAGCCAGCAGCTTTGTTATCATTATTGAAGAATGGGGTCCTTTGAATATTGTGTTGGACAATAGGGGGCCTCAGAAAGTTTGAACGTTGCATTAAATCACTCATCCGATCCATTTTGGGCTGATCCTCGCCAGGTTTTCCAGCGCAACCCATCCATATTCTTAATGTGGGCGTGAAACTCTCTGCTCTAACCTCCTCTCTACTTGAATGAACTACAAGTTCAAAGTCATACTACACTGTTTAGTGTACTCGAGAGAGAGGGAAACATTGTACCCGAGGGTATTCTACGGTTAATAGTTACATATAGACAGCACTTGTTTCCAGTCACCGATTTTTACGGAGCAATGGAGCCTCATGTAAATGCGAAGCAGCTTTTTAATCACGCGACAACCCTAAAGCTTCACACGGGGAATTTAGTCAACCGCAGTCGACTTAAGAAGAAATGTCCGTCTTCAACTAGCGAGGAGGTAAGTGACATGAGTTTGTGGTGCTCGTGGTGCATCTTGGTCCATTTTGGCAAAACGGGCATAGCATGTTTTACAGTGTGATATTGTTCGGTGAAGGAGTTTGGCCAAGGGTCACCCCATTATTTATGATAAGGTTGTCGTTGCTTTTGTGAAGTCCGATTCTTTTTTTTTAACATCGGCTCCTTCGGACGGTTCATTCACCGAACCGATTCACAGAATCTTTTGAGACGTCACTCGTGTTCCTGGACGTATCATCTACGAACGCTTAAAAAGAGTCAATACGTATGTTTTCAATATTGATTCTAAATAATGTGTTGTTTTAGTTGTAGACACTGGATTTTGTGTGCACTTGTTTTGTATTTGGATTCTGTCGTGATTAACCTAATTAGGTTAATTATACTTTTCCTCGATATATTGTCATTACTGTTCGAAAAAAAAATTGGTGATATGGTTCTTTGTTTATGTTCCGGCATGACTCCCACCTTACAGTCGAAAGCTTTGCGAATCGGTTCAGTCGAATCATTCAGATCGACTCGGCTCACAATAACGATTCCGGAGCTAAAATATATGATGCGTCTTCTTCTATTAATGACGTCAGTGGCGAGTGTGCCTCGTGCTGCTCATGACATGCCACTGTATGCAAAATGCGGTATGAGAAATTGCAATGCCTCGCACTGTTGTTGCATTGACGTTCAAATGCTCAGGGTTTTGTTCTACCTTCTTTAGTTGTAGTTGTGAGTACAAGCAATGCTTCTGCCTAGTAACACTTGCTGATAGAGTGTACATAATTAAATGTGACCTGACCCGACATGCTGGAATGAAGGATGATACAATGTCATGCTGATGTAGATTTTCATCAGAATGTCTCATAAGCTCAACAGATGATTGACAAATGACTGTGCATTTTATATTCACTGGCTAAAATCTCTCTAACATCCAATAATAAAAATGTGGCTTATTGTTCAAGCCCATGCAAGTGGATCAGTAATGTTTAAATATGTGTATGTGAAGATGGTATTGTAAGATTATAACTAGAAGATGTTAATGATGTCTTGATGTGAATTTTTTCCCTCAACAGTGTATAACAGGGTGTTTCTATGTTTTTCATTTTATTTCATGTTTCTTTTTTTCTGTTTATGAATTTTATACACACACACACACACACACACAGGTTTGTTTTTGTGAAAAGTGGGGACATCCCATAGGCGCAATGTTTTTTCTACTGTACAGACCATATATTCTATTGCCCTACACCAACCCTACCCCTCACAGGAAACTTTGTGCTATTTCAGATTTTCAATACACTCCATTCTGTGTGATTTATAAGCGTTTTGAAAAGTGGGGACATGGGGTAATGTCCTGAAAAGTCACCTTCTCCTTGTAATACCTATGTCATACCTTTGTCATTATACAAATGTATGTCCTCATTTGTCACAAAAACGCGCGCACACAGAAAACAAGTAGATAGTATAAAAAAATAATAAAGAGTGCTAGTGTTAATCTACAGGTCAGGTGTAGATGGAAGAGATGTGTTTTTAGCTGTTTCTTGAAGATGGCTAAGGACTCAGCTGCTCGGATTGAGTTGGGCAGATGATTGTGTTTTTTGGGGGGATGGCCATATAATGCGCCGTTCACTCTCAGAATGCAAGCTTCTGGAGGGCACATAAGTTTGAATTAGTGCATTTATGTAAAGGGGTGCAGAGCCAGTGGTTGTTTCATAGGCAAACATCAATACCTTGAATTTAATGCGAGCAGCTATTGGTAGCCATAATTAAATTATGCACTTTTTTTTTAAATTAGACTTTTCTAAAAAAAGCCTATAGGGCCAAACGTGTCTGTGCCTATGAATATGAAAAGGGTTTGTGAAAGCTGCCAAGATGTTGTTTTTTGTAGCCTGTTGTAACATTTTTTTCTAAATTCACAGCTTCAAGACTGCATCCAAGGCACACTGAGCGAGTGGTTTGCCGCAATGCCGTCATCTCTTGATTCTGTAAGACCTTGCATGACACTCATTGCGAAAGTGGAAAAGGAAACCTTGAGAACTTACAAACAAGCCGTTTTAAGCTAAAAAAAAAATGTCATCTTTGACATATTAAAGATTTGCATGAAATAATCAGACCCCTGAACATAAACAGTTGAGCACTCTATGGATTGTGGGAAAGCAAACTGTCTGTCTCTTTTAGCACCATTAAAGCATATATAGGCAGTGGGATGAAAAGACAGTTGTTATGGTGATTGTGCCTCTGCTCTGGCTCATTCTGCCATTGTCAGCGAATCTGCCTGAGAGCTCAGCGAGTGGAGAGTAAAGGTCTTAGCACACAAAAGGCGAGGCTTATTGATGCATTCCTTTCATGCAGTCCATTATCAAGGTGTCTGATGTTTTCACATGTAAAGTAAAGTGAGTTTCATAGACACAAGATTGCCAAAAAATTATGGAACTATAATGCATAATCCAGTAAGTTATTGGATACTTTCCATGATAGCATAGTTTTGCAATTACTTCTGTTTTTTTTCCTTAGGAGCTTCCCAGTGTTCTGGATTGTACTATTCCAGAAAACACAGAGGCCATCACTCCAGAGGAGAGAGAGGAGCTGAAAGTGTCTGGTGAGGATTACTGATCCTTAGTGCATTAAATAATGCTGCTGCAGTGCATGTGCATGTTATTAAATATGTTTAAATGTCTTTACAGTAAAGCTTTTTCTCACTGAGTCGGACCGTTCATCCATCAGAAGTGCGGTGGACATGGGTATGTTCTGCTTAGTGTGATGCCATTTACATGAAAAGTATTATATTTAATTAGGTAAAACTGATCATGTATATTTACTTAGTGCAAGTTTCTTACCTTAAACTAACTGAATTGAGCATACTAAGAGTGTGTTTTAGACATTTAAGGCTCTAAGAAATATATGAAAAGTATTAGTCTCTAAACCAAGAGATCACATTATATGTTAATTATGATCCATAATTAATTAATATAATAATTTGTAATTCTATAATTACAATACTAAATCATATATTTTATATATTAGAGTATGAAATCAGCAACGTCCTCATGATATGACTAATTTGTGAAGCTTAGGAATAAACTTCATACTTCAAGTGGCATCAAATATGCCTAAGTGGCAGTATTTTTGACCAAATCCCTTTCAAATCACTTAGTCAATATATACATCCCAATGCAGAATCCCTTCTGCTTACCAAGGCTGCATTTATTTGATCAAAAATACATTAAAACATTAAGATTTAGAATTTTTTTAAATACCATTTTAAATAAAAGTTCTGTTTTTTTTATTACTTTAAAATGTAATTCATTTTCAGCATGAATTTTCAGCAGCCATTACTCCAGTCTTCAGTGTCACATGATCCTTCAGAAATCATTTTAATATGCTGATTTTGTCCTCAAGAAACATTTCTTATCATCATTTTAATCATCATCATTAACTTTTTGTGGTTTAACATGATAACGTGATACATGATTTCAGGATTCTTTGATTAATAGAAAGTTCAAAAGATTAAGAACAGCATTTATTTGAAATAGTTTTTTTGTAGCAATGTAAAAGTCTCTACTGTCACTTGTTATTGATTAAATGCATCCTTGCTGAATATTATTTCTTAATTTTTTTTTACTGAGCCCAAACGTTTGAATGGCATTGAATGTGAATATTAAATTCAATTGTTTTGACAATAACCCTCTCTCCTCTTCTCCGTGTTGTTCAGCTCGTCTTTCATTAGGCGTATCTCAGTTGGATTCTGTGATCATTGCTCCACCTCCTCTCCCGGAGGGCGAGGCACAGACGCTGACCCACCTGCAGCCGCTGTGGAAGGAGCTGGAAAGTCTTGTGCAAAGCCAGAAGATCGCTGCCATCGGCACGTCGGACTTGGACAAAACTCTCTTAGAGCAGCTCTATAACTGGGCTCAGGTCTGCTATGAGTGTGTATTTTTTCTGCACATAACAGAATAATTTATCATTTACAATGTATTTTGTACTCTATCATGCTATGCAGGTAAAGCCGAGTAGTAATCAGGTGAATCTGGCCTCGTGCTGTGTGATGCCTCCAGACCTCACTGCATTTGCTAAAGAGTTCGACATACAATTGCTTACTCACAATGACCCCAAAGGTGTGTATTTTATGCTGAGTCATTGCGCTCAATGACTGTGCATGAACTGGTTCTGCAGTTTAATTATAAAACCGCATGAGCAACACCACAGGAAATCTAATGATGCCAAACTTTCTTCTTGTGTCTAGAGCTAATCAGTGTAGCAGGCTTCCAGGAAGCAGTGCAGGGGAGCAGTAAGGACCTGCAGGTGGCCGATTGGAGGCTGGAGTGGGTCTTACGGTACTCTATCATCGTCAAGAGCAGAGGCATCATAAAAGCAAAAGGCTACATAGTTCATGCTAAAAAGAGCAACGACCATTAACATTTCCAGTTTGAACAGGTTTTTTGTTTTTGTTTTGGATTTCTGAAATTTATTCCACTAAATTCAGGGAGCTACTACATCATTGATGCATATTTTAGAGGTGGTTTTCTACTTTTCGAAGGAACAAAAAATTATTCCAACCCACTTGACTCATTTTCACTCATGATTTAGAATATTTAGACAGCTGTCTGTTCTTGTAGATAAATGCAAAGTGCCTTTAGTCTGAGTTTTTTTCTCTCTCTTGACCTGGCCTGGTTTAGTTCTTGCCAGTTATCAAAAGGGTCCAAATGAAATATAAATCAATGGTTGATGGGACAGCAGATTAAGATGCTTCAAATACCAAAAGGTTGTTTTGTAAATCAATGTTGCCCCCGTGATTTTGGTGAAAAACGTTAGGAGATTTTTTTCTGTTTTATTTAAAAATGTTAAACGCATGTTTTTCAAAGAGTGGACCACATAGTTGTAGATTGTTTACTTAAAAATTGAATGTCAAATTTTAAGTCCTGCTGGCGTTTTAAGTTTGTATAATTTATTTTGATTGATGCTTTGCTTCAGTAAATGGTTTTTTTTTTACCTGTTGTCAACAGCTGATTCTATCTCTTTTGCATCCCTTTGTAAACAAAATGCTTTGCTTATCTGATAAAAAATAAATATTCAAATATGTAACTGTATGAGAGGCTGTTAACATGCATGGCATGAACGGCATTGATTCACTGTATATAAAATACTGGAAAATTCCACACTTGCAGGAAAATAATGATTAGTTCCAGTATCTAGCGAATAGCCAGAAAATATATTTTTACCTGTGTTATTTATTCATTGTAATGATGAATCCTGTTGGAGCCAATCATATAAGAGAGATTTTCTTTTATATAATGTACATGTAATTACTATTTTCCCATATTGTGTTAAACATTTTTAATGTGGTTTATAAACTTAGGAATTGAAAATTAAACATGGACTGGCATTGGGTTTCATTCATTTCAATGTTTATATGTTTTTACATTTAGATTGTTTTTTTTTATTTTTTATTAATGAATGTATGAATTAATTTTAATAGTCAAGAGCACAACTGGTTAGAAGGTAAAATCAAGACACAAATCCATATCATTACTTGCAACTCACCCAACACTCAAATCTGGGGCCGATTGCGTAAACCACTTAGGCTAGTCTTAAAGGGGTCATATGATGTTGCTAAAAAGAACATTATTTTGTGTATTTGTTGTAATGAAATGTGTTTATGCGGTTTAAGGTTAAAAAAACATTATTTTCCACATACTGTACATTATTGTTTCTCCTCTATGCCCCACCTTTCTGAAACGCGTCGATTGAAACAAAGCTCATCGGTCTGAAGCGAGGTGTGCTCTGATTGGCCAGCTATCCAGTGCGTTGTGATTGGCCGAATACCTCAAGCGTGTGACAGAAATGTTACGTCCCTTACCATATTGTGATGTCTTGTCTGGCCGGGGCGATGAGACAAAAACATTAAAACCCATTATAAACGAGGCATTTGTTGCATCCAGTGGGGACATAATTACGGATTATAATGACTTATACTGTCTTTTTACGCATTGCGTTGCATCGCGCAGCATCGCGTAAACATAAAACCATGTCTGCATTTGTGATCGGAGAAATGACAAACAACAAGTGCTACTCTACACTGC